>NC_141156.1:46337665-46493317 GCF_053477565.2 Lygodium microphyllum
ATATATTGTTAAGATAGATGGAACTTTTGAACAAAATATATTTATATATCATGCATATACATACAAAAATGCAAATGGAGTGAGTAATTATTTAACATAATTTTTTCTATTCGTTTACACAAAAAAGTACAATCACATCATAGGTTATCCAAACTTATTACTATATGGTATCAAATCAAGTTATTAAACCACACCTGGTTTAATGGTGACTCTTTTAATGTCTTAGTTCATGAAACTTATACATATCACTTTAAATAATGCTATATCTAAAAGAAGAAAATCATATTATAATATCTTCAAATCCATAACATTTTAAATTTTGGCCATGATAACATAGCTTCATATAATGTTTGAGGCTCTTGTATCCTAAATTCTCTCTACACTTCTTTAAACCTTTGTATTCTTACATCAAACTTGGAAATTTCTTAAATATATCCTAGCTAGGCCTCCTTGATGTTTCCACCACCATACAACATCACATTTTGTTAGTATGCTAGAAAGATAGAGTGAAATCAAATCTCCTAATAGTCACATGGCTTACACTTCATCACTTAAGCTCTCAAGATGTGTGATCTCACATTTGTAACATACAAAGTGCCTTTTAAAGACAAAAATAAACATAATGCTCTCTTCCATTCATAAAAATAAGATGTTCATTAAAAGTGGGACTTAGGGGATCCCCAAAATCTCTAATATGGTGTTGTATTGAAAAAGGTATTTTGCCTAATCTTTTATAATCTCTCCATTTCCATTTGTTGCTTAAGTATAGCCAATTGTCAACAAAGAGGTTGAGTATATCTTCATTGCTTGATTGTAATTTCTAGTAGTGATTGACTAAAATTTGAGTCCCAATCATTAAATATTGATTTTCAATCATCATGAGAATGACAATTTGGTTTATCAGATTTCTTGCTTCCATCAATACTTCCCATGATTGATTCATAAATTTAAATACATTAGTATTTGAATTATTAAGAGATTTATTTCTTATGTGTTGGCCAATCTCTGATTTTTGATCTTTTGTTGATCTTACACTTGATAAACCAAAGAAATTGCAAACTATGAGTTTAGAAATTTAGTGAGCCACTGATTACTAAAGGTAAACCTTTCTCAGTCCTCATTTATCCTTCAAATTCTTGCATGTTATTAAATGTCCAAAGCTTTTGATTCAGCCATGCATATCATACTTAATTTTTAGAATGCTAGCATTGCCATGTATATATACCAACTGAGGAAAAAGGTTGAACCTAAACGAGATAGCAAGGCAAAAGAGAGGTGATCCTCCTTGCTATTTGAGACTCCATAAGGGTGCACATCCTAGCCCCAAAGGAACTTTACACACCTTCCAAAGTTTTAGATCCAATTTAGGTGATTGGTTTGCCATATTATCCCTCACCATAGGTGGTGCACCTTGAAAGACCACTTGGGATAGAGTGGAAAAGACTTGAGGATCATTGGCACTAAAACAAGACAAAACAAGGTAGTGCATGTAAAGAATTGCAAGGATTTATAGGTTTATAGGTCATGCATAGGTGGTTGGATAGTCCTTGTAGGATATATAGGTTGATTTTAGTAACCATAGGTGTACCATGATGATCTACGGTTATATTTGGTAAAATATGGCTTGAATAATGCTTTTACAAGTATATACATGTTATTTCATCCTAGTTAACCATACAAGATTAATTATAGAAATATATATATTGATTCTAACTGAGGTTTATTGTACTTAATTTGAAGAGAACAAAGTTAGCTTTGATGTAGTCGAAAATTTTGGCAAACAAACATGTGGATCAAAAGTTATGGTCTCTTTACTAATAGAGGGACATAGTAGATAGATTTTGGACAACAAGATAAGATTTACTATTTTAACTTGGATATACCCCCTACCTATTTTAGGTATTTCAATAAATCTGCATCACCCTATATTATAAACTTTGTTTGGAGTTAAATGAAAGTAATTGAAGAAATAGAACTCACTAGCCATTGTACTAATAGGAAGTCATTTACTCTATTCCACCTATTTCAATGGCAAGAAACAAGAAGGAGCAAATGCTCAATAACATGAATGAAAAATTAGCTAACTACCATACATAGGTTAATTCAACCATGAGGACAACAAAGTAAGGGTAAAATTTATGGGAAATAGCAATATAAATGAGACACATTTTCCAATAGACTTATATTTTGGGGCCTATGGCTAAAGCTAATGTGTCCTGTGACTTAAATGAATATCCCTCGCACAAAGAATTGACAGTATGAATGAAGGCATCATCTAGCTAATTCATATGATAGATGACAAGTTTGATCAAACGATTATCCATTTAGAAAAGTTTGGACAACACAATCATACATTGGATACAAAGTTTGATCAAGTGATTGCAATACTCAACAATAATTGGGTAGCAAACGGCAAAGTAATCGGCCTTCTAATGACAATGGTGTGCCACTTTCAAATGACAATACAAAGTTTAAAGCAGCTAATCAATTTGGACATTCAAGTTATGAGCATGGAGGTCTCTCAAGAGGCAAAGAAATAGTTTCTACCTTCAAATTTATGAAATAGAGGAAGAGCCATTTATAATTTCCAAAAGAATAATGGGTAACAAGAGAATTTTTAGCATAGTGATAGAGGTGATGACATACATGGACATGATTCCTTCTATAAATAGTTTTATTCCCAAAATGCTCAAGTATCCAATGCAAGAAATGATCAAGATCAGCACATTCATGATTGAGGAACCAAGAAGTGATGTCAAATTTCATCATAATGAAGACCTTTATGACATGATGTCACATCATGTACATCCTAATCAAAATCATCAACCACATGGGAATATTTCACTTGTTCATCATTCATTTGATAACAAGAAAAATGGATAGCATTTATTCAAGAATGATTGTAGATAGTAAACTACTGGTAAGTACTCTCATAGACAGCACTCATTTGGTTTCCCCAACAATAATGGACAGTAATATCACTATGACAAAGAATACAAGGAAAATATTAGCATACCTCAATTCAAAGGAGATAACTTTTCATCAAGGGAATTAGAAGAATGGATCAAGAAGTTGTAAATGTGCTTTACTCTCTACCCACATGATGATGATTATGCACATATATGGTGGAGAAATATGAGAAAAGTTGGGCAAAAATGCTAGACTTGGAAAGATTTTAAATCATCCATCATTCAAGTATTTGTGTCTACAATGGAATAAGCCTAGACTAGAAAGAAAATGGTATGATCTTAGGTAAAGGGACTGTATAGTTAGAGAATATTCTAGCTAGTTCTTAAATCTTTCCATGTACATTGAGGGTACATCCAACTCAAAAAATTTGAATAAGTACGTTTTTTGTTTTGATCTAGACCTTTCAGTAAAGCTTAGGGAAACAAAGCCTACAAATGTCCATGCAGACATACAATATACTGAATGCTATAGTCAAAAGTATAGATGATAATTGAGCACTTTTTAGCTCAACCCAACACATGAGAGCCAAATAAAGCATCAATTTGGGGGATGTTAAAGATAGTGGGAAGTTCCTTGTTACCACAAGTAGGCAACACCAACCACTCCTATAGGCATTGCACACAGTAAGCTCATAATGACCCTAGCCCAATTTTACCATGAGGACGTGGTGGAGTCACACAATAATGTCCTTAGCCACTCTAGGACAAGTATCATGCTCCACGGCAAGGAGATGAAGGTCTCCAAGGACAAATAATGCACCTGTGTATGTATGGCCTCAAAGCATTCTAGTAGCACAAGTGTCACCTTGTCGAAAACTATTATGTTGCCTACTATAACAACCATGGTAACCACACACCCACGAGGTGTCAGAAGTAGCACTCACAATGCAAATCCTCATAGTACTTCCAAAAGGAATGATTGCCCAAAGTAATAGGTAAGGGTCATTAATGCTCCATATACCACACAATTTGCAATCAGAACCATCTAGACCTAGATGGATACAACCATCAAAACTATAGTATCAGGTGTGATGCCTCATCAAGTGGAAGAACCAAAGAGTCTAAAGACTCATTAGAATTGTCCAGCAAGTAGATAGGGCACACCAAGCCCTCTACTTGGTAATGCTATAGACATATGAGGGGGAAGATTACCTTGAAGATCAATAAGATAAAAGGCATTAGAATAGATGTTGTGAGATACCTAGAATAGTTCGCTCCATCAAAATTTGAGTTTCCTTGGTAGTTTCCCATCCAAGTGTTGAAAATCAGGACTCCCTAACCTTATTTAAAGAGTTGCTTATTGGACAAGAAATCCATATGATACTTTTTCCCCACAGTTGCACCTTGGACAAAAGATAAGAACTCCCAATCTGATCTTCATCTAGTTGGGACACCACTTCGAGTTGGAGAGGGAGAGACAACTCCAAAAGGAGATTAAGCAAAGTGTTTACTCTCTAAAAGAATGCTCAAAATAGTAATTACAATTCTATAATAGTAAATGCAGTAGTGTATATCAATCCAACTATGGGCAAATAGACAAGATAGCAATATGGAATGCAACTAGTGTAACGAATAAACATAGACCACTAGTACCAAAGATTATCACAAACTCATAGTGTCAGTAGACAACACATTGGCATAAGCATATATATCATTGACAAAATATTTCATAAAGATAAGTACAAGTATCCAAAGCATATGGAGTTGAATTATCCCATAAGAAAAAAGTATCTGAATCAAGTAGCATACATGAGAGCATAGACATAAATCAAGAAAGTCCCACCAGGAGTACAAGACGCAACCATGGAAGCCCCAAGTAGACAAAAGCAAGAAGGCACACCTTTAAATATAAAGGTGCAGCCAAAACCTCTGTAAAAGAGTGCTAGGCCCCCTCTTGTGTAATTTCTAACCATGAACGGGGAAGAGAGGAGGACAATGGGAAAAAGGGCCTAGGCCACGGCAAGCCATGTAAGAAAAGGGGATAAGGGGATGGCTGCCCAATGCTGATACCATTAGGTGAGTTTATATTATAAACATGGTAATCTAATGTGTGTATGTGTGTGTGTGTGTGCACACGTGTGTAAATGCAAAAATTGATACATGTGCAAATTGAGCAACATGGAATGCGCTATGGAGCCTAGATGAGTGTAATTGCTACTCCTTTCTTTTTCTCAAGTTTTGTATTCTCAAAGCATGTCCAAGTGTATACTCTTACTTACTTTAAGGATTTGATATTTCTTTTCTTGTTTAAAATAAATATTTTCATGCACAACCAATGATGATATTTGCCCAATCTTTGATATGATATTATGTTAAAGCAAAGATGAGTATAGGTAGAATCTAGAGACATCTAATGTCTCCTCTTTATGTTGGATTATATGCATCACATGAGACACTTAATCTATATATATATTTGTTTCTCAACTAAAATTTTAAAATTCCTAATGTGAGAAAACACCTTACTTTTCTCCTTCATGAAGTATACCCATACCTTCCTTGTATGATCATCAATAGAAGTTACATAATACTTGCATCTAGCTGATGAAATATTTGTAGAACCCCAAACATCTTCTAAAAAATCAACTAAATGTGTGTTCATATGTTTATCATGAAGAAATGTATACATTGTTTGTTTTCCAAGGTGTATGCTTCATAGACTTTCTATATATTAGATAGTTTGAGCTTAGGCAAGCCAATTACAATTTCACATGATTGCGTATTCTTTAACCACGACACATTTACATGGCCAATCCATTTATGCCAAATATTAATGTCATACATAACTCTTGCACCTTGTGCAAAAATAGCAATCTTTAGCATGGGCACATTTATAAATAAGGTAGATATACTTCCTATATGCTTGTCTCGTCTTTTGCAACTAGTTTACATCCTTTCTTGAAATCTTCTATAAAGCATCTATTCTAATTGAACTTTACTTACAATCCTTGCAAAACCATTGTCCCAAAAGAAAACAAGTTCTGAACATTGGGTCCATTATGCTACTTTTTTTGTCTTAGTATTGTAGGATCAGATGGATTTGAATTAGAAACAATAGGGATCATTGGCAAAAAATTGTGCTTAATTACCTTGAATCCCTTCATTCATGTGCTTAATCTCATCAAACAACAATTGGTAGTCATTAGAATCAAGAGGTGCATTATTTTCCTCATCCAAATGATGGATATCATACTAACAAAATCAAAATATTTTATTAGGAAAATGGTAATCAATATCTCTACTTGTAACATGCAAAGGATAGATACCTTCAATGGAGACACTGTGTTTATTATGGATTTTTTCATGATTTAAAGTCGATAGCTCACATTTAAGATTGTAGAATGATTTATTACAAAATTAAAAGAAAGAAATAATGTATGGGATTATAATAAAACAAAATCTTCTAAATCTTGAAAGCATGAGGAGAATCACCTTGAACTAGTCAACAACCTTTCCTCAATCTTGTTGTCATCATTCACATCATTACCTCCCATCGAAACTAAACAATGCTTGTTGCTTCTTTATGCCTCCTAGGTTGCCATGCCATCACACATTATGTGATATACTCGAAGTGGAGCATACAACACCATTACCATGACAAGGCACTTAGCCCTTAGCTAAGGCATATAAAAGCCTTAGCTTAGGATTATAAAATCCTTAGCTTAGGCTAGCTAAGGAATCTTTTCTACCCACCAATTGCGGCCAAATATCCCAAAAGAGAGAGAGAGAGAGAGAGAGAGAGAGAGAGAGAGAGAGAGAGAGAGAGAGAGAGAGAGAGAGAGAGAGAGAGAGAGAGAGAGAGAGAGAGAGAGAGAGAAGGAGCAAGAGAAGGAAGGCGAGAGTAAGGGAGGATAGAAGAGGAAAGAAAAGAGTAGAAGGAGGAGGAAGGAAGAGGATAGAAGAAGAAAGAGAAGAGTAGAAGGATGAGGAAGGAAGGGGATAGAAGAAAGAAGAGAAGAAGTACAAGGAGAAGAAGAGAAAAATTAAGGATAAAAGTAGGATAGAGAAGGATAGAGGAGGAGTGAGAGAAGGAGAAAGAGAGAAGAAGAAGATATAAAAAGAGAGAGGGAAGAAAGGAAGGGAAAGAGAGAAGAAGAAGAGGGTGGAGTAGTAAAGAGAGGGAAGAGGAGAGTTGCAAATGAAAGAGGGTCAAGATTATCAAACCAAGAACCACTACCTTTGACAAAACTCCACTCTCCTCAACTATAGCATTTGTGAATGTCTCATTTATCTCTATAAGATATGTCTTGAATTAAGGCTCCTAATCATACCCTTCAAGACTAATGAATCTTAGAAGGCTAATGTACAAGGACTCCCTACCTGCGATGGCTTTGAAGGGACAACACTCTGGAGCGGGGTGCACACAAGAGTTGCAAATGGAGCCACGAGCACAGACAACGTACCATTTCTCGCAACACAATCCTAAGTTCCTTTGATAGGCATAACAAAAGTTCTTCTAAAATTTAGATGGAAATTTTATAATTAGAAAATTAAGAAATTTAAAATTTTGATGAAAAAGAAATGTTGGAATGGAGTAGAAAATGTTAATTTTGAAAGAAAGGATAATTGCATGGCACACAATGCATTGAATAGACTCATACTTTCTTTTGTTTTTTAAATAGAGGTAGTTGTATGTAAACAAAGTGCATCATTAAATCAATTAATCTTAAATTTAAAAATGTGAATTAAGAAATCTACGATAAATTGTTTAGCAATAAATAGAGACCATGTAGTTTCATAAAAAATATTTTAGGCGTATAAACCATGTAGTCATAGGAAAAAGTGATTAAGGTAGTTAAAACAACTTTAGTAAATTAGTTATTAATTCAAAATAATTAAATTGAAGGTAGTTTATTTATAGAGTAAATCATGCTTGTTTTGAGTTAAAGTTAAAATAATTAAATCACGTACTAAGCTATTAGCTACGATGAAATTATCAAATTGCACACTTAGCCGTTAGTTAAGATGAAATTATTAAAGTATGTTCCTAGCCATTAAAAACCAAGCATAATTAGAATAAAACCCATAAAAGACTCTAGTGCAAAGATTAGCTAGCTAAATTAAAAAAAGAAAATCCAATAAGGAGACAAACCAAGTTGAAAAGAATTACTACTAGGTTAAATCTACTATGATTGCCTTCTTGGTTGTTTAGAAATATTGGTTGAAAAGAATTGCTTGTGATTGCAATGGTGCATGCAAGTTTTCTTATTGCACTTGGGAGGTTTGATTATACTAGTTAGAACCTAATGTATTAAATTTACAACAAGATAAAATAAATCATAATAGACCTTTACCAAGGCTAGCTGCAAAACCCTTCACCATGGGGGATAGGTTTTTACGACCTTGGAGAGCTTGGAGTGGCCCGAATAGCAAGAGATCACTTCATAGGGGACCCTTGGGTAGGAGGAGCTCTAGTTAGTAAACTCCTTAGGCTCTTAAGAACCACTCAAACCCTTGCATAAATTAAGATGGACTTTCTAAGGGCCCCATTACTAGTTAGGAGCAAAATCTTGGTAAAATAAAGGCCTTCAAGCTATTCTTTTGTATGGGTGGAAGGTGGATACTTGAATAAGACTCTTTAATAAATAAAGAAATTGTATTCGAAAGAAGTATTTTCATTTTTTGTGTATTGTAAATTAAGTTACATGAACAACACAATGACTTAAGAGACTAATTAAAGAATATGATTTTATTTGTGCAACATAAATATGTTAGGTATTTAATTAACCAAAGCTATCTAATCGAGGAAAGAGAGAGGATAAGATTCCCAATGAATCTACCATAAGGCAAGGTGGTCTTGCTTAGTCTCGAGAGCTTCTCCACAATTAAACATGTTATAGTATAGGTAAAATTGACCACATAGAGTCGGTTAGCACAATGATTCCATGTCATGTTAGGGAAACAAAGTGAGACTTTTTCTTATGAGCAGAGGGTTCCATGTGCCCATACTTCTCCTCGTTTCTTACACTCCTTGAACCAAGTGCGACATGAGTTGGCTTTGGGTTCGAGTGATCTGGAACAAGCTTATGCTCGAAGACTCGATGTTAGTTAAATTGATAGGTGACCTTAGTTTACTTAGGACTCTAAAATTTTGGTCTATTCTTATGGAAACGGTCGAGACCTTTCATTGCAAAGTGGACTCAAGAGAGCCTAGATAACAAACCTCATATTATTAAAGAGTACCAAGCGGCATTGCTTAGGAAAACATTTCGATAGGACCACTAAATTATAACACTGAGGACATCTCGATCAGTCACATCTCATGTGGTATCAAAGAAAAAAACAAAATCAATGCATATAAAGATTTGTTTGCAATCTTGTTTAAGACAAATGTTTATGTAAAAATTGTTCATTTTCTAACACTTGATGTGATCACTTTTAGAATAATAAAGTTTGATAAAAAGTCTTAGTATTCCAAGTAATGTTTACCTTGACTTTGATTGGTGGGATCGCTTCATGAGAATGTTAGAGTGTATGTATAACTCCTCGCCACTATATTGGGAGCATCCCTGGATGCAAAGCATAGTATACTATTTCATCAATGTCAATCGACTTGCTTACCTTCACAACAACCTCAAAAGAATCAAGTGGATGAAAGACCTTAAGCTAGTCAAGTTATTCATCTTTAAAGAGTCATGCCTAAATCCCATCCTCAACATAGGCAGAGAATGAATTTGCCAAAACCATATTCTTTAGGACCTAATGCTTTGCATTCTCCGAGCCAAGCATGTTGCAATTTTTAGGTTCTCATGCCACAATAACTATTGTAAAGATGGTTTCCCAAAGCTTCCCCAAAAATACAAAATCCTAAATATATTTCATGAGCCTCTAACTTGGAAATTTATTGATGTATCTAAACTTCATAATTAGAATGGTTGTAACAAAAATCTTCCTAGCTTGATCTTAATAATCTCTACTTGATGTAATAAATAAAATTTGACTATAATTATGGTAGTCATAAATAAGGAAAAGGGTCTAAAATTCTTTGTAAGGTTGTGTACTTTTATTTTATATTTATGTTGTAAAATTAAAATTATTGAAAGCCTTAAGAGAAAAAAAAAGTGGTAGCATACAAAATATACACCTAATATTATAAATGTTAACAATCCCAAGGTATTACACTTTTCATGTCTATTCTTACCCCAGATGAAGTGCAAGAGAAGAAATTTCTTCTCAAGCAAATCAAATTACTTGAGTTTGATGGTGGCAAAGGAAAGAATGTTGAATCTGAAGCAAAAATTTGGATTAAATCCATGGAGGATCACTTTGTTATTGTAGGAATTGATCCTACTACTTAGGCAATGATAACTAAGCTAAAGTTGAGGAGTGGTGATACCCCCCACAAGCATACAACACCTTAAAGATGAATGAATTCTTTAGTTTGAAGAAATTTTGATTAAACTTGGAAGCCTACTATTCTAGATTTTTATCCCTTTTGAAGTATGCCCCACCCATGGATATCACCCAGTATAGGTATCAAAGTGTTGACTTACCAGATGCATTAATTCAAGCAAGGCCCATTATCCAGGAGCTTCAAATAGCATCCAAGTGTTGAAAATTTTGGGGATAGGGTTCTCTATATAAAGAATTGCATGGACATATCAAGGGGATCCAAGGATAATACCAGACTAGTCAAAGAAAGAAGGCCAAGACAAATGCAATTGGGAACTCTATACCTACAGTCGGCAACTAAAATGAACTTAGACTCCCTAGTCTAAATTAAAATAACACAAAAAATCAAGAAACAACAATTGAGATATCTAGCCATAGCTGAAAATGCATTAAATTTATAGCACAATGAAGCCATAGCTGGATGAAATCAAAAGTACAATGAGAATCATGGATGAGAGGCTATTGCAAGAAATCCATCTCTTGCTATGGTGGGCATTGAGTATTGACCCTCAATGTAGGTGGGGAAGGCAGGAATCCTCAACCTCTAAGAAAATGGAGAAGTTTACACATGTGCTAAAAGATGTTTACAATGGTACACTCTTGCCTTTTATACTCCATCCCTAATTAAGCTAATTCCCCTAAGCTAAAAGGGTACTAAATTTGTTTTAATACAATCCATCCCTAAAGCAAATGTTTTTTCCTAAAAAATTGAAGATGGAAATGGTAAATGAATAGTAGAAATGAATAGAAAAAACCCGATTCTAGAGTAGCCTTGTAAAAGCCTCATCAAGATCAAACAATGAATTTCTGAAATTTTGTCTTAAATGCGATACTTGTAGAAAATGGCCCATAACTTTGGGTAGACATGTCAAATTAGTGCATATGAGGTATAGAAATGAGGTATAATTTAGTAAGTATCCATCCATGTTTTCAAAATATAATTTTGACATCAATAAGCCAATTATTTTAAATGCAAAAATTTTATACAACAAACTGTCCATTGTTTAATGAGCTAGTATCCTCTTGGAGAAGCCATGAAAATTATTCCAAATACGAAGCGTGCTACCAATAAGATTCTTATATAGGAAACCCTTCCATTTAATAAGATATTCCATGATAATATGATTCCAAGTTAGAACCTTCTCTCGCTTATCCACAATCCTCTTGGGTTCATAGATGATTAACCCATCCTCATCACCGAGAGGTCATTCTTCAAGAACTTGAATATTACGACCAATATACATTTTGATCTGAGAGACATAGAAAACATTGTGAATATGAGTGGTTGAAGGAAAATCAAGTTGGTAAGCAAGGTCTCCAACTTTTCTCAGAATTTGATATGGACCATAATAGTGATAAGAAAGCTTATTATGTCCACCTTTAAGAGAAGCATAATGGGACTTAAGTACAAAATACCCATTTCTCTCTTTAAAGTCCATATGCCTTCGCTTGTCATCAACATAAGATTTTAAAGTTTATTGTGCCTTTTAGCCGAAGTGTATTCTCTCCTTTACAACCCATCCAAGCAACTTGGGATATAGAACATAGCATGGGTAAGCATGCAAGAGCTGAAGAATTATCCATTGATAATCCACCTGGATCAAATGGAAACCTATTGACTGACTCTAAATCCTGTTATATAAACAAATCATCATGGTCATGCACTTCATCATAAGTAGGAGCTGCCCCATCCTATATTAGGCCTTCCTCATATGCTTTATCTTCCTTGGAATCTTTTATGATCACAATATTAAAATTTGCACTGTTGTGGCTTTGCACTTTTGTTTATGATCAAGTGACCATTTCTCTCCACATTTAAAACATAGTCCTTTCAACTTGTCATTAGAGAATGGCTTATTGTTAATGGTATTGGGTGACTATTTAGCTCCACTTTCAGCTCTCTTGAAATTCCCTCTTTGATTAGTATTATACCTAAAGTTGTTCCCTTGTTTAGAAGTATATGTTGTTGAAGAGCACTTGCCATGGCACAAATAGAAGCTTGAGCCAGCCAAGTAGAGGCTACAAGTATGCTTATTGGTCGCAAAAACCTAAAAGAAACCTTACTTCCTCACTAAGAAACCATGCATCAAAACACACAAGAGAGAGGCACACAAGAAATGGATAGATAAAAACCATCCTCACCCTCTTCCTCTTCCTCACTCTCCATTAGATTTTGCAATGAAGCACAAGAGAAAGAAGCAAGAACAAGAAGGTGAGTGTTGTGCCAAAATGGGAGAGAGGGAAATGAAGCGTGAGAGGAGAAGATAAAGGAATAGAGAGATGTAACCACCTCAACCTCCCACCTCCTCATTTTCCTTTCTTGATATAGGCAGCCAATCATCGGATGCTCAAGGCATCAATTCTTCACCCTGCCTTAGAAGGATATCACAATAGCTTGTGACACTTGGCGGTAGGCTTGTTGCAGATAGAAGAACAGAGGCTGTTCGTCTTGACAGCACTAGGGGACCAGGTCTCCTGGATGACGAGCCGTTGTCTAGCGAACAGGTCTGCCTCACTCTCTCTCATGTACAGGATCATGGCAGGCCAACAGTGGGAATAGTGAGCAGGTTAACAAATGTCCATTTGCTTGTAAAGTGTCGGTGAAGAGGGCATGACAAAGGAGAATAGAGGGAAAGAGAGGAAAGAGGGAGACATAATGAAATTGGTGGAAAATGAGTAGTAGAAACAGAGACTTATCAACCCATCTTCTTCACCATCTTCTCATTGAAAAGCCCTTTTCTTCTCTAATCTAGAAAGCCCATCTATCCTTTTTGAGGATGCAATGAAGAAGAGGAGAGAGAATGTTGATGCCGTGCTGTCCATCATCTCCTTCTCTTTCTTTCTTCCAAAAATCAGAATACATTGTTGAAGAGAGAAATTGTTTGAAACCTTCCATAGGTGAACCTCAAATACCTTGTTTCTTGCGTGCTCCATAGCCACCTCTTTCCTAGCCAATGCACCAAATGAAGAGCACCTTGCCACGACACATATAGAAGCTCGAACTGGCCAAGTAGAGGCTACAAGTATGCTTGCTAGCCACAAAAACATGCAGGAAACCTTTCTTCCTCACCAAGAAACCATGCCTCAAAACACAAAGAGAGAGGCACACAAGAAATGGATAGATAAAAACCATCCTTACCCTCTTCCTCTTCCTCACTCTCCATTAGATTTTGCAATGAAACACAAGAGAAAGAAGCAAGAACAAGAAGGCAAGTGTTGTGCCAAAATGGGAGAGAGGGAAATGAAGCGTGAGAGGAGAAGATAAAGGAAGATAGAGATGTAACCACCTCAACCTCCCACCTTCTCAAATCACCTGACGAACCTCCTCCTTTTACTTTCTTGATATTATAAATTGAATTGCATACATCTTGGCTAAGGTCTAAATATCCTTCAATTTTTGGAATGGGACAAAATGTGTTTGACCATCCTTTTTCCTAGCACAATATTTTAATGAGCCTTGGACTCATATGTTTACATTCCTTCATACATCATTTTTGACAAAAGGGTACAAAAGAAAAATGCATTTTTGCAAAAGATGTTTTCATGTTGAGCATGTTTTGGTGCCTATATTTGCACTGATTTCCCGGTCATCAGTTGTAGCATATGTAGGTATCTTGGTGAAAGTGTTTGAAGTCTTGCTCTCATGTCTATAACCCTCTCTTTGTTGGCTAAACTGCTATCCAATCCTCATTGATTTATTTAAATGATAAGTGGCTCCTAATTTGGACTAAAAAGAGCTCACTTCTCTTCTATATTTTTGGTTGTAGCGTTCATTATACTATATGGCTGCATATATATTCACAAGCTTTGCTACCCCCACCTCTGCTAAGAGGTTTGGATCTAATCTAAAAATATACTTATTCAACTTTTTTGAGTCAGAAATATCCTCAACATACATGGAAAGGTTTAGGAACTCGCTAGAATGCTCCCTAACTATAGAGCCTTGTTGTCTAAGATCATAACACTTCCTTTTCAACCTTTCTTTTTCCATTGGAGATATGAAAACCTCGGTCATGGATGAATATTTAAGTCCTCTCATGTCTGAAAATCTTGCCCAATTTTTCTCATGTATCTCCACCATATATATGTGTCTATCCCTCTAAATGTAAGGCTATGTAGCAAACCTTTGTCTCATCATGGTGTGGGTAGAGGGTACAAAGCATGTCCAACTTGTTGATCCACTCTTCTAACTCCATTAGTGAGGAATTAATACATTTAAATTGAGGAATGCTTATTTTCTCTTTGTACTCTTTATCATAGTGGTGGTAATGATGGCCATTGTTGTTGGGTAAACCACTTGATTACTGTCTTGGAGAGAGATTATCAAATATTGGCTATCTATGATTATTGTTAAAGGAAATTTTACCATTTTTCTTATTATCAAAAGAGTAATGACCAAGTTAGTTAATTCCACATGGCTAATGATTATGAGTGGGATGAATAGATGAAATTATTTCCTCAAGATTTTCATCTTGCTCAACTATGTTCTTCCTTCTTGAGTCTTCATGAAAGTGTTGATTTTGTCCATTCCTTGCATCAGGCATTTGAGAGTTTTGTTTAAATTGTTTATAGAAATAGTCATACCCATGAATGTCTTCTTCTTTATCAGCATGTTGAGCTTTCTCAGGTTGTCCATGATCCTTTGAAGAGCTCAATTTTGGTCTTCCCCTATTCCATGAGTTAGAGGGAGGTTGAGATGCTTCCTTAACTCTTGAAGAACCACCTTGCTCATAGGTCAGTGTATAAACCAATCGGCTGCTAGTGCACAAGATTTCAATTATGGGAGGGGTCTTTTTACTAGTTTTGGAAAAGCCATATGTATATATAGAAAATGGGACATTTTTTTCATCATTGTATGTAAACGCAAAGGGTTTTTTAATTTTCCTTTGAATGCATGCATTAGAAGGAATTTTTTGAAATGAACACAATTGCTAGTATACATATTTTAAGTTAAAGAAAAATTTGTGTTTTGTAATACATCTCCATCTTCTGTGTCCAATATGTATAGTGATATCACACAAGATGTTTACTTTGACTTTCCAACTACCATAATAGTATACTAAGATGCAAAAAATTTCTCTTGAAAGGATCATTATGTGATCAATTTCTTTTCTATGCATTTGTGTTTATATATACATGGAAAGAAGCACCAAATTTTTCTTTTTGATTTGTCAATGTATGCATCAAAACCTTTTATTGCAATCATCAAATTATGCATTCAAGAAAACATCGCACACATCCACAATCTTCACACTTTTTTCAACATCTAATCACCTTATATATTTCCATCATATCCATTTTTTTGAATTTTCTATAGATAATTTTGATGATTATGGGATCTTAATGAATAGACATTTCCATTAAAATGTGCATTGAAGCTTCATTGATTTTCAATTATGATTATTATCCTCGAAAGGAAACATGTATTTTGGATAACATTACATAAATATAATAAGAGGTAAATTATAGTATTCAAAGCAATGCTTGAGGTGACATAAACAACAAGAATTCATATGGTTTCTAACAATACTTAATATAATGGTAGGTGAGCAACCAAGTTCTCTATGGTACAACTAAAATTCACATACTTTATACAAAAATCAAGTAGATCTTCTAGGTTAAAACATCCTATAAGTAATTTCTTATGGTGCCATGATTATATTTCACATTACAAAAGTAACAAAATTTAGATCATCGTCAAAGAATTCTATATCAATATCACTTTATGTGATTACATGATGCTTCATTTGTGTATGAAAAATTCGTGATTATGTCTCAGCATTTTTTGAGACATCTAGGGTTATTGGAATACAGAAGTTTCAACTAGAAGTGACATGTCATATGTGTACCAAGTTATTTATGAGGGAGAAGGAGCGTGACCAACATATTTTTCCAATGCTATTAAAGAAGATTTACAACTACCATCCAATGTTCATGACATTGGCTAAATGGATGCATTGAGTATCTAAATTTTGTGAGAACTCTATGAAACACTCTTTGAGAAAGGAAGCATTACTATGGTATTCAATCAATTGTCCTTCTTTAACATAGAAAATTGTATCCATGGTTGGATGAGGGTTGGAGTTCACCGAGTCTCTTCAGTGGATGTGTGGTTGCAATATTAAGGACAATTGGAATCGTGCATCTCATCAACCATGGACACGTCCAACCCAACAAACTAGTATGTGAAGTAGATATCTAGTCTCTTGGGGTATGTTTGTGTTGCTCATATTTACTTGGGCGTTTCATGTTGGATGGTCTCACTCTTTTCTTTGTCTTGGAGTTGCCGGTGACTCCAATCGATCATATACTTGAGGGGATCTACAAAGGAGAATGCATGCAGGCACCAGTACGTGAGTTGGCCGATCCAAAGCTGCTCGAAGGAAAAATCAGTATTTTCCAATGACGTTACTGCATGATGTATATGTAAGTACTTATATCACGTGAGTTGGCCAAGCAAGGAACGCCGAATGATCAGAATGAATTATGCAAGATCAGAGCAACCATTATGAGAGAAAACTGAATTGATCAATTATTTTTGCTGTGGTAATTGATGCGATATACGATATATATTTAATGTATCAATGATATACCCGGCGGTTGCGTGGTCAGAAGCTCTGTTATGAAATGGAAGAGAAGGTTGTAGACATCCTGCCGCAGGCTGTAGTCTTCCATAGCCGCCCTTCGGGGATTCGCGCTTCTTGTATCTAATTCCTTGTCTGCCATTGCTGACTGATCGACAAGGATATGCGCGTGTATGAGAGAGAGAGAGAGAGAGAGAGAGAGAGAGAGAGAGAGAGAGAGAGCATGTAGGTAACCGCACTAGCTCGCAAAAACCAACTGTTGTTGTTTGGATACCTTTATATTTTATTAGGCTCTATGAATATAGGGCACATGATTTGAACTAACGCATCCATGTTGCTTAACCCACACTCAAAAGCGCTATATTGCTATAACCTTGTTGGCATAATTGTTTTTGTGGTATTATACTAGAATAGTTAAGTAATGGGAACTCTTAAATTCATTCAACTATGAAATTCTAAATATTGAGCCGGAAGTCGATCAAGAAACTCAAAGTGGCTTTTTCATTAATATAATCCTTATTTATAGTACAATAATGGGGAATGGTAGTGCTCCAACGACTCTAGTTGTTATGTCACATGCATGGCCAAGTTTAGAGTTTTCCATGGGTGGGAACCCCTTGTGAGGTGCTAATCATATGCAAGGGTTGGGGACCCAACAAGTCCATTCACACCTCCCCCCTATTTATAGTGCAACAATGAGGAATGGTGGTGCTCCAACGAGTCAAGTTGTTATCCCACATGTCCGCCTAAGTCTAGAGTTTTCCACAAGTGTAAACCCCTTGTGAGGTGCTAATCCTAGGCTAGGGTTGGGTACCCAACAAGTCCATTCACACCTCCCCCCTAGCCCACTTACTATGAAGTTGTGCTCTTGTTGATATAAGTCTTTCATGCTTTGAGCATATTCAACATTCTTCATATTTCATTTACATCTCTATGTCATTCAATAAATCAATGTCCTTATGTTGAACATTTTCCTTTGTCCTTGATAAATGTGCCATTGTTTTGATTTTTTTACGGGCCTATCCTTCTTGCTTCATGAGTGTTTTCTCTTATCTATCTTGTAATAACATAGGGAGCAATACATTTATATTGTAGTGATTCATTTACGTTTTTCTTCCTACTTCGATAATAAATTAGTAATTTGTCTCTAACTTTATCTTGTTTATGAGTTGTATTATCATCATAATTTCTTTTTATTATTTGGGCTAGCACTAAGTTATTAATAATTACTACCCAACTATTAGTGGTGTTGTGTAAGTGGTGGAAGTGTAATCCACAACTCAATGAGGAGAAACAAAGTAGCACTGGTGTTGTGGCTTCGGTACTCAACCCAATTACATCACATTCTAGCCACAAAAATCCTACTAATAATATCCAAAGGCATAAAAAAAACAAGTTAATAGAGACATTGACCCTAATATACGAATAGCCACCAACAATGCATCATAGTTTACCACAATTTACTATCTACAAAGTGTTAGAAATGCGGGATCTAGAGCATGACATAACCGGAAGCTATGGAGGATGGAAGGAGAAGTGTAGACTCATGATGGAATGGACACTGTTTGTTACACAAGTGAATTAGGTTCCAAGATTGAGACTTGGACTCATAAACACAATCTTGTGTATGTGGACAATGACATTGACACTTTACTGAAATGAAAAGAGTACTATCATTGCATTAAGAAAGGAAGCAAGTACAATGCTTTATAGGAAAGTAGGAAACTGCAGTAGGCACCATTGTGCATATGGGATAATGTACCCTGCATGTCCTTGACCCTGAGACTCCATACAAAGAGGCTGTTTGAGTGTGATTGCTGATTCTCAACACCCCTCCTCAATCACAACTAGGAAAGGCACAAAGTGTGTAGAGGCTGTAATGAGAACCACCTGCAAAGTGTGGGTATACCACAGACATGGCAAAACACCAGAGGCTGTTGCAGAAAAAGCTAAGTGTGGGTACCATAAACATGGTGGACATCCAGAGGCTGTAACAGGGGCCTCACAAAGTGTACAGGGACTGTAATGCCAAGTTACATAAGGAGTTTACAAAGCTTATGGCAGGAAACATTAGGGCAAGGAAAATACAAGGCTATTAAAACAGTCTATCAGAATTATGAGAGTACAAGGACTGATGAGTCTTGTCCTTCCGATCCTGGTGGTCTTCATCTTCATCTTCCTTTGCTTCATTTTCTTCTTCTTCTTTGACTGCGACTAGATAGGCCTTTTGGGATCTCTTTCTTGCGTGGCAGAACTTCTCGGTGTGTCCGGTCCTTTTGCAGAAGTCACAAAAGAGCTGATCTTTCTTGCCTTTGTACCTGTTGCCAACATATAATGCATGCTCATCTCTAGAGGTACTTGGTTCTTCTTTAGTTTTCAGCTTCTTTTCTTCTTCTAATAGTGATGCCTGGATGTCAACAAGTTCAGGATTTGGCATGTTGATTAAAGTTGTTGATACGTTATTATATTCAGGAGGCAAGCTCTTAAGTAGAACACCGATGCAAACATCTTCATCCATTTTAATGTTGATTCCTGCAAGTTGGGTTAGGAGTCCTTCCATGTAATTAAGATGTGTGGCAAGTGATGTGCTGGACTTCATTTCAAGCCTGAAGAATTCAATTAGGAGACCATACTTTGATGATTTAGATTGTGCACCGAACAGGGTGTCAAGTCTTTTCCATGTATCCTGTGAGGTCTCACAGTTATCCACGTGATGGATATAACTGTCATCTAGCTCCAATTTGATAATGGCCTGGGCTCTGTCATCATTCTTTTGCCAAGTAGTTGCAAGGTCCGCGTCCCGAGGTTTCTTCTCTTTGCCATTTGTGATGGCCCAGAGACCCTTCTTCATCAGGATGAGCTTGATGCGGGTTTGCCAAGTGTGGAATCCGACTCCTTTGAATCGAGCATTTGGCGAGTCTTTGCCCATGTTAGATTTACGGGAACAGTAGCAAATCAACTTCAGACTTTATTAGATTTGAGCAACAGAAGAATTGATTGAGAGACACAAGTGCTAAAAAGCACTAACTGAGTGTCAATGAATACCAAATCTGCAAAAGTCTTTTACTCCAAGTGATCTTCCCCTTCTTGATTTGATGCTGATGTCGTCAGATCTGAGTGACAGTACTTTAACGAACTTCAGAGAGTATTGCTCAGTGATTAAAATCACTGTTAATAACTTCAGTGAGAGAAACAGTGAAAAATGTCAAGATTTTGAAGCTTTTGGCTATGGTGGATTTAGGGTTTCTGAGACAGGGGCCTGGTTTTTTGCTTATTGCAGGAGCTACAGTGCATCATTTTTAAAACTTTTTACATATCTAGGAAGCTTATGTCATGGGCTACCAAAGCCCCATGAAGATTGTGCAGATCGTGGTCAGTATAAGGCGCGCAGGTGCCGCGAACAGATTCGGCGCAGATCTGGACAGCGTGGTCGAATTTCTGCAATGCTGGAGCCAGGGAGCATCAATGTCATTGATTGTTGTGCCAAGATGAAACGCCTTGAGCAGAGGAACAACTCTCCAGAAGAAATCGTGGGCTGAAATGGCCTGGTTGAAGAGTTATGGAAGCTCCAAGCAAGGTAGGTCCTGTCTGGCTATGGCAGACACAGAACAGAGATTTGGGATTTTCACAATGCTGAGCTCCAGATGGTCCAATGTCCTGGATTGATGTGATACAGAGAAGCTTTATGAGTTGGGGAATACTTTTCCAGAAGGAAGCTGTAAGAGATTTGACCTGTGGAGTGAGATATAAGCAGTTCAATCTGATAGGGTGCTGCTGGCTATGGCTGCCATGGAAGCTTCAGTGAGAGTAGAGTTGGGAGATGAAGTCATGAGCTGACATTGAGCTGGATGGAGGTTCAGAAGAATCAAGAGAGGCTGGAGAAGCAATGCCATGCCCAACTGGGCTCTGATACCATGTTAGAAATGCGGGATCTAGAGCATGACATAACCGGAAGCTATGGAGGATGGAAGGAGAAGTGTAGACTCATGATGGAATGGACACTGTTTGTTACACAAGTGAATTAGGTTCCAAGATTGAGACTTGGACTCATAAACACAATCTTGTGTATGTGGACAATGACATTGACACTTTACTGAAATGAAAAGAGTACTATCATTGCATTAAGAAAGGAAGCAAGTACAATGCTTTATAGGAAAGTAGGAAACTGCAGTAGGCACCATTGTGCATATGGGATAATGTACCCTGCATGTCCTTGACCCTGAGACTCCATACAAAGAGGCTGTTTGAGTGTGATTGCTGATTCTCAACACAAAGTACCCAAATCATCAAGCATCAAGGTATCTATTGTCAGAAGGTACTCTCAAACTATCACAAAAATAATGTTGAATCCTATGGTATACCGAAGAATGCAAGACAGCTCACAACTCATTTGCATATCTCACCTCATGGCTTAAACCATATTGCAATGGAGTTTAGCCCAATATGAAAGTTCTTTAATGTTAATGCTACATTTCATTAACTTAAATTTTTTCTACATGTATATAACATTATCTATCATCTATGTAACATAATGTATTGAATATACAATCTCATTATTTTAAATCATACTATAAAATTATTAGCATAATATACATTTACAAACAAGGCTTTTATCGTTTAATAAAGATATATACACATATATTTCAAAGATATACAAACATAGCTCTATAATATACACACAATTCTACAAAAGTTAAAATGTACAAAGTTGAGCTTCAGTGTTTAGCCTTGTTAAAGGGGTATGAAGAAAAAAAAAATGGAACACTACATCTGAAATGGTCACCAATTTTGATTGGAGTAAAATGCAAAGAGTTTTTGTATATTTAAATCATTTACCATTTGTGTTTGGAGTAAAATGAGGAAACATTATTTAAAAAGTGCTTATTTTTTGTTTTGAATCCATGAGCTTAGCTTCCTTAGATGAGGGAAGTTCCATTACACCAGATCTCTCAATACAATTATTTATCCTCAAATAAAATTTTGTAATAAAGCAATGTAGATTTCATGGACTTCCGATGATGGAACATGTTTAATGTTCAACAATAATGCCACATCAAAAGGGATGCATGGATCCCATTGGGCAACCAGCTCTACAAGACAACAATCTTACCTAGTTCATATCTATCCTAACCCAGAAATATGTACAAACATAATCAACTAATGGGTTCAAAAGATAATAAACAAGGAAGCCTGGCCTCCGATGAAGTGCTTCTAAGTACTAGACACTTCCTCTTATGGCAATTCATCAGACAAGGCACACTAGTCATTACCACCAATCATGCATTTTGTCCCTTCTACAATTGGGTCCATCAATCTTCATCGTCTTCATAGGATGGTGAGAAGACATGCAATTGTCCCCATTACTCATCACACTAAGACCAATGGACTTCTAAGCAAGTCGGTTGACCAACCACCTTGCGTTCCACTTGATGTCCGCATCACTAATGACCA
Organism: Lygodium microphyllum; assembly: GCF_053477565.2. NCBI lineage: Eukaryota > Viridiplantae > Streptophyta > Polypodiopsida > Schizaeales > Lygodiaceae > Lygodium > Lygodium microphyllum. The sequence continues at coordinate 46,360,059 of NC_141156.1, forward strand.
CTTGTCATCAATACAATGTGGTCTCCTCTATTAAATCATGTGTATTGCTAGACAATCACATCTAAAAAAGCTCAAAAAGGTGTAGAATTAGTTGGCTTGCCTATTTTATGGGCAACCATATCAAAACCTTCATTCTCGTCAACTATAGCATGATTCACAGTGTAGAAGTGGAGATATGATATTGTTGCCACGATGATAGCCCACACAAAGATGAGATGAGGGTGAGAGAAGACAATTGCTCAAATCAATCATGCCCTTTCATTATTGTTATGATATATATATACACACACACAAGGCATGAAATGCTTTCGAGTGTGTCCTTTGATTTTAGGATAACACACATTAGTACATTTCAACACTCCCCTTTCATGTGGATTGTCCATGTGATGGAGGTTATAGATTATATTAAACAAAACTTGTTTATACAATTGAATTTTGCCAAATTTTCAATTTAGTAACTTGATTTTTTGTGAAAGAATATCACCGTCTTCATGTTGATGACAATGATGTTGATCTCAAGAATGATCTTGATCTTAATGGTGATAACAATAATCTTGATCACCATGCAAGTTCCACTTCTTTACTTGTTTAAACTTGTCCTTCCAATGTTTTTCCCCTTAAGGGGACCTCCAAAAGTCTATATGCAAAGAAAATTATAGCTTATGAGTACAGTTGATGATAACTAAAACAATGTATTTTATTCTAATTACCAATCAATTTTTGTACAAATTTCTTTTTGTGGCTATATATAGGTGATTATGTATAGTTAGAGAACAAAGCAATGATTGCTCAAAGGCTAATTTGTTTTTAGCTTTGGCCATTAATGTAGGGTCTTGGCCCTTTTTGGGATACTTTGAAGCTCCTTTGACTTAAGCTGCATTGGGCTTGCGTGATTCATGTGATATGAATCTTTGTAGATATAAAGGATGACATTTTCACTTTATATTGATTTGTATTGCATTAGTTTATTTTATTGATTTACTTTATTTTTTCTTGGTCTTAAGATTTTCCTCTTGTGTAAAACCCCCAAGTTCATGGTATTTGGATTGAATGAAATTTTTAACAATTTTAGAGGCTTTTTACCCCATCAATCTTATTTGTTTAGTCAAATTTTAGTTTTTTTCTTCTTTTAAAAAATTTATAATCTAATCTTATTTCTTGCTATTAAAATAATGTGTTAAAAAGTGAATCATTAGTTGGAATACAAAACAAAATTTAGTGCTTATTGGATAATATTGGATGTTATAGTGACCAAGTGTAACTAAGATAAGAATGTTTAATTCTATTTTGTGCATTTTAGAGTGAGAATTTAGTTTCAATTTTGAGAAAAGTTGCTCCAATATGATTATATTTGATAATATATTTAGTATACTTCTTAGCAATGCTAATTAATATGCAAATAGCTTGATGCTTCAAGCATGTTTAATGATGTGCAATGATTGAATGGAAATAAAGGATTGAAAATGAGGGATTTGATTAGGATCGTACCCTTGCAATTCACTAACTCATTAATTGCATTAGGTTACCCTTTACAATATATTTCAAATCAGTACATAAGATTTTTGAAATGGAGCTTAATTCAAATGAAAATGATGCTTAGAATTAATTTACAAGTTCTAACAATCTAAGAAGATGTATTTTTTAAATTTAATATCAAATTGAAGCCTATGGATATAACAATCTCTCATCATCAAGTAGATTAGGCTACAACAACTCAAATTAGAGAGATTTCAAATTTAAATATAATGGATTACCTCTTCAAAAGATTGATGAAGCTCAATGAACCATAAAGAATCAACCATCAGCCATAAGCATCAGGAAATCAACCTCGAATTGTTCTATGTCCTCCATACTTCAATGTCAAGTGATTAATCAATCCCAGTGCTTGTAGATTGAAAGAACTTCAAGATAGAAGTCTTTAGCATCATGGAATGCTCATTGGTGAGAAATTGAAGCTTGGAATGAGAAATTCCCAAAATAATGGCCCATAATGGTCTCTTGTTGCCAGATGCTCTTCAAAGGTTATAATCTTGCTCCAATCTTGAAAGAGAATCACTATAGAGGAGTGTCCAAGCCAAAAGTCTAAAAAGTGTTGGCTATGGCTACCCTACTATGTGTTTAGGATTTCAAAGAGAAATGGCTCAAAAGGATGGAGAAGAAAGCTCAAATTCCTAAAGAATAGGTGTATGTTACTTGCTTAATGTTCGGAGAAGCTTGCTTGACCAAAGCTATAATTGACTTCTTTATGCCATTGTCTAGTGCAAAATGCATTGAAAATCATGTTGGCCTTGCCCTCTTGTATGGTATCCAAGCTCCATCAAAAGCATGCTCTAATTGTTGGTCTTAGCCTGAGGAATTCTCTTAATAAGTAGGTTAAATATGGAGAGAAGGTATGCTTGAAGCATGAGCAAAGATTGAAGAGTAGTTCACCATGGAAGCTTTGGGAAAAATCTTGAAGTGGGAAGAGAGAGAGAATCTTTTGAGAAAGTAATTGGAACTTGGACCATTATCAACTCTTGAGACCTCCTCTTTTGACAACATACTTGCAAAATGGCCTGAGATTTGATGATGACCTACTAATTTTCCCATCATCCTGCCTCTAAATTTTCCATCATATCCTAGAAATTTTTTTAATTAAAATATATTCTTCACATGAAGGACCACTTATCACTACACAACTCTCTTCAAGATCTACATCTCATGTATTTAAATGGCCATGATTGTCTAACTTTTTGTTAGAATGTGACTAAATGAAACCAAAGACCTATGTCGTGATACCAATTGTTATAAAAAAGACTAGATAGAAGAGAGAAGAGTGCAAAAAGAGAGAGAAAGATTGATGAGGAGAGAGAAATACTAGAATGAGAGAAAAAAATAGAGAAGCCATAAATGATTGCAAGAGTTAGAGAGATAAAGACACTAATTTGATTATTTTTGAATGGTGAAAAAAATACAAGTCTCTTACATCTTATACCAATCTTAGTGTGACTTGGTATTTAGTTTTTCCAAATATTTCTAACATATTAATCCTCCTAAATTCTTCCACTATCATATGAAATGTGAAATTAGATTTGTCTCTTCTCTTCCAAGTACCATTTTCACGTTTCATACATCACATCGAAAGGTTTGACAAAGGTGTCATATTAAACTCAATAGATGGATTTTTTTAATACTTTTTTGGCATACTTTGTGCATTGCATTCATCATGTTGAAGAACTTTGTGTTTTATAGGTGAATTTTGCATTTTGTAGTCATCGCAGTTGGTGAACAATAGCAATATCATATGAGACATGATAGAGCATGTTCTTTTCTTATTTGAAGCATCTTTTTCACATTTGATATATCATATTCAAACAACTTTGTGGTTTATAATATAATATTGGATTCTATTGTCATTAAAGTTGGTGAAAAAATAGCCATGGCTAAAATAAAAGCTACTACAAGAAAGCAAAAAGTTGATCCCAAACAAATTGCTAAAAGATTTAGTAGACCTCAAAACCATCTAAGTGTAACGTGCCTGCCTATCAGCTGTCTAGGCACGTTTTTAGTAGTCCATGGGAGAGATGAGAAGCCACACTGCCTGGCACTCCCATGGAATGTCACAGGGTTTGTCGCCAGAGTTTCTTGAGCCTGCCTCGCAACTGAAGGTTCGCGGCCGAACCCACTAAGATCGACCTAAAATCCAGGTTCCTAGTGGTCAAGGTCTCCTGATAGCATTCTAGCGTTGGGTTTTGGACATCCTACTTTACGCAGAAATGCCTAATCCAAAGCAGATCCATGGCGCACTTGACTCAAAGAGAATGGAAAACGAGAGGGATGCGCTGCTCAACCTCTCTACCCGTAGGGCATAGTCCCATCCTGGTCCCCTAAAACGACATGAATCGAGTTCTAACCTAACAAAACCTAAAGGTCGAACGACAGTAATCCTTGTGAGAAGCCTCCCAGTTCTCTAGGACCACCCTGCCATAGGACAAACCCATCCACCCACTTCCCTTGATAACTTTAGTTTTCTAATTAGGTCCTATCACATTTATGTATGACATTCAAAATCACCTTCATTAATTAAGCCTTTTAGGGAACAGGGTTGGTTTATGTAACTTATAGCACACAGTGAAAACAGTGCAAGCAGACCTTTTGAGAAACAAGTTCCTTAACTTATCTTCAAGTTAATCTTTGTCCCCTACCCATACAGGAGAAATTATATATTTCTTTTGTCCAATAGAAGTACCCGATCAGAATCACATGGCACCATAATTTCCATCAAGTATCTAGAATAGGATCTTCCAATGCCTCCAAATGTTGGGCTTATGATAGTCTACAGCTCTATTCTGGACGACTCGGCAAGGGGTTTCCAAAGCTCCATTGACCCCAAGCGACCTAGGAGTGAGACACACTTTCCATGGTTGGCCTTTTCACCACTTGACCTTCGGCCCGTGAATCGAGAAGTGCCCTCTCGGGTTGAAATGCGACATGACCTTGGAGATGATCCACCTGTGCAAAATTTCCTTCCTTAATTAATCCAGTTAAGAACCAAGCACAATTAAGGCAATTAGCCTAATATCATCTTCCAAGAAGGACATTCCTTTATTCCCATGGCAACTTGTCATTACAGACCCCTGCCATGCATTTACCATCAAACACAAGCACTTGGAATAATCATCCAACTCACATCCCACAATCAGTTTAATGCAAAAGCATTTTTAAGACGATGTTAGATCAATTCAACAAAAAAATGATAACTTTTTCCAACATTGTAGGAACAATCGTGATAACCTTCCATCGCATACCTGCTCTCCCCCTTGGGGTCTAAGTAATTTCATGCAAAATCTACTTAGCACTTTGGCTAAGACACATGCCAAGGTCTTATACAACTATGCGAGAATGTAAATTCTATTGAGCACTTATATTGATCAATAACCTGACCCTCTTCTCAGCGAGATCGAAAGCATCGGGCTATCCTTTGTCTCGGGTTTCCCTAACCCCTTGAGCTCTCTACTTGCCTTTGAGGCCCAGAGTTGTCTTTATCTAGCCCAATTCCCAAATTTGGATTGATAAACATAGTGTTATTGAGTGAATCCCAAGGCAACTTAGCCTCTAATCCTTATGATTGTTGTTTGTACTAGTTAAGTACAACGTCAAGATTCCCAATCTAATAGCATGAGCTACTAATGAGAGTTTGGTCAAGGTCTAGAGCTTCGAAAACGATTCTCTTCTAGAATAAGTTGCTTGCCATGCAATCTATTAGACATGCAAGTTGTGACATATACCTTTGAAATGACAAAAATTGCACCTACTATTGCAAGGACGGGAAGCTGACAATGCTTGAGTCTTATATATTTACAAATTCATTGTATAGAATTTAAATACAATGGTCTTCTCTTGATATGCGCATTTGGGGAATTCAGTCTGTCGAATACCTGCGATGCAATTTATCCTTCTTAATGTCCTATCCTCGTACGGATCTAATGCATCTCATGTAGGACTCAAGGCAAACAAACTAGAAATATGCTACTTACGATTGGTATTGCGATTGGATGGGCAGTGATGTCCTCGCTCGAGGCTTTCATTGCGGGATTGCTATCTGGGTGCGACAACTTCCACTTGGGTGCCATCCCTGATCTCTTCTCTTTTAGACATTCTTTACATAGGACTTCTGCATTTTGTATTCAATTAGTGAGGGCATGCTGGGGAGTGAGATGAGCTTGCGGTTGAGGGATAATCATGCAAAAACAGGGTATTGGTCCGTGGCCAACGGGAGAGAAACTATGCGTGTGGACACCCTCTATAGAGGGGAAAGGCTCCTTCTTCTTCTTCTTCTTCTTCTTCTGTTCTTATCCCTCTCCCTACCTCTCTCTCTTCTTCTTTGACTTCTTCTTCTCTTCTTCTCCTCTCTCGCTCCCTCTCTTCTTCTCTTCTTCTTTTTCTCCTCTTCTTCTCCTCTCTTCTTCTCTTCTTCTTCTTCTTCTCTTCTTCTTCTCCTCCTCCTTCTCTTCTTCTTCTTCTTCTCTTCTTCTCCTCTCTCTCTCCCTCTCTCTCTCTCTTCTTCTTCTTCTTTTCTTCTTCTTCTCTTCTCTCTCTCCCTCTCTCTTACTCTTCTTCTCCTCTCCTCTTTCTTTCTCACCTCTCCCTACCTTTCCGTCTCTCTCTCACTGTCAAGGGGAAAAAAATTATTCAACACCAAAGGGAAGGGGAGATGAAGGTGGTAATTTCCTTTTCTTTTCTACACAAGGGGGGGGGGGGGTATCATTGTGGAGTGGTGGTGGTAGTAACCACCACTTATCGCCGTCCACATGGCGGCTCTACAGTCGACACCTTCATCATCTTCACCGTGTCCTTCCTCCCTGTCTCAGCTTCGTCAATGGCTTCCTCGTCATTGTGATGTCTCTCCTGCCACCATCATCGTCATCTTCCTTCTCCTCGTTGACGTCACTTCCTCTTTCCCCCCCCCCCCCCTCGCCACCTATCGATGGTGGCAGGGGGTGAACGTTAAAAAAAATTATTTAAATTTGATTTTTAAGGAGGGCATTTGTAAGGATGGGACGTTACATCCTCTCCCCCTTAGAGAACTTGAGATGTCCTCATCTCGGAAGAACTAGAAAAGACAAGCATTAATGAGGCTTAAGGCCTATGGGTTAGGACCCACCATCCATCCGCTGTGCTACTTTAATCACTCATAAGCATGTGGTCTTTTGAAACACAACTTATTGTATTGGATTTATTTGAGTAGTGTGGATTACAAGAGAAGAGTTTATTGTAGTTACATCTCATGGATATCTTTTAGGTTTTTCCTAAGTATCTAGTATATTCTAGATCACTAGAGCTTGTACAATTTCATTCCTTGTAAGTTCAAGTTCTCTTTGAGTCTTGTTAGGACAATTTACGTGGATATGTCCAATGTGTTGGCACTCAAAGCATTGGTGTTTAGGGTGCTTTAAACATTCCCTTTTGAAATGATCTAACTCCCTGCAAATCACTTGGGATCGTAGGATCCTTAGTTGTCCTTGGTAGGAGTTTTTTCTATTTAGACCAAATTGTCCTAGGTTCCTTTTAGCATATCAAAGTGGTTCTTTTTCTCGGAAACTATGGTCCCAGATTGTCCTCTTCTTAGTTCGGGACTAAGCTCCATGGAAAATCGGCTTTGGTTGTAATACTAAAGAATACTTCTAAGATTTGACATTCTGGTAAGACCCAGTCATATTAGTTGAGAAGAAATGACTTAAGAGAAATTCATTGCAAGTTATAGTTGTCATTCCTTACCAAATTATCTCTAATCATTTGCAAGTTCTAGGCTCAAAATAGATACAACTCATATTACTCAAGTTAACTATAGTTACAGGAGTAAAGTTTATCCCAATACAAGTTGTATTTCATGTCGAAAAAATTTCTAGGATTTCTAATCATCCTGAAGAGGTGTTGTAGGTTCTAGATCTTCATCTTCATCTGATTCCTCTATATATCCATAGATTGCACCTGTGTAGCTTCGTTTTCTTGGAGGCTCAATGTCTTATGGACTTAGATTAGTAGGGTAGTATACTTGGATATGTTCTAGCTCATTACAATGGAAGCATTGACGGTAGGGACATCTCCTACGGATGTGCCCTATCTCTCTGCACGTATGGCATCTCTTACCCTGATCTTGGGAGTCATCTTTGCCTGATCCAAGTTCTTGGATGATTGGCTTTGCTTGAAGTAATGCATCTTGCAATTTTGTTGGACGCATTGCTTCAAGATGGTGGTTCAAAGGAGTGTTTAGGCCATGGCAAAACTTGGATACTTGTTGTGCAACATCCATAGGTGGTGCGTATTTTAGTAGGGTTACAAACTTTGAGTAATAGGCTTCCAAGGTTAATTCTAGCTGTTTGAGCTTGAAGAATTCATTCATCTTCAAAGTCTTGTAGGTTGGCAGAAGGTATCGTCCGCATACAACATCTTTCAACTGAGCCCGAGTAACAACCGCTTCAAAGATACCTCCGTCTTTGCACCATTGCTTCCACTATATCCGAGCAACCTGGCCAACTAACTTGAGTTTGGATATCATTGCTTGATTGGTAGTAGTAGTTTCTAAAGCAGAGAAATAAACGTCCATTGACTCAATCCATATCTATGCCTCTACTGCGACGTCTATCCCTTCTCCATCAAACTTGGGTGCCTTAATTTGCTTGAGAAGGAATTTCTTCTCTTGCATGTCAACATTCCTGGGTACCAAGGGTTCTTGATAATCAAGCCATACCATTAAGGTTATTCTGTTTAAGGTATGTCTACGAACCATACATAAATCAATCCCACATCATTATGAAGTTTCACTCTCATACCAACTATAATGTGCCCACCAATCGGTTGTCTAGGCACGTTTTTAATGGTCCATCAAGAGATCGCGTAACTTATAGCACAGACACAAAAACAGTGCAAGCAGACCTTTTGAGAAACAAGTTCCTTAACTTATCTTCAAGTTAATCTTTGTCCCATGCCCATACAAGAGAAATTATGTATTCCTTATGTCCAACAGAAGTACCCGGTCCAAATCACATGGCACCATAACTTCCATCAAGTATCTAGAATAGGATCTTCAAATGCCTCTAGACGTTGGGCTCGCGGCAGTCTACAGCTCTATTCTGGATGACTCGACACAAGGGGTGTCTAGAGCTCCACTAACCCCAACGACCTAGGGGTGAGACACACTTTCCATGGTTGGGCTTTTCACCACTCGACTTTTGGTCTATGAATCAAGAAGTGCCCTCTCAGGTTGAAATGCGGCATGACCTTGGAGATGATCCACCCGTGCAAAATTTCCTTCCTTGATTAATCCAATTAAGAACTAAGCACAATCAAGGCAATCAGTCTAATATCATCTTCCATAAGGACATTCCTTTATTCCCATGGCAACTTTTCATTACAGACCCCTGCCATGCATTTACCATCAAACACAAGTACTTGGAAATCATCCAACTCGCATCCCACAATTAGTTTAATGCAAAAGCATTTTTAACACAATGTTAGATCAATTCAACAAAACAATGATAACCTTTTTCAAAATGGCAAGAATAGTCACGATAGCCTTCCATCGCATACTCGCTCTCCCCCTTGGGGTCTAAGCAATTTCATGCAAAATCTACTTAACACTTTGGCTAAGACACATGCCAAGGTCTTATACAACTATGCGAGAATGTAAATTCTATTGATCACTTATATTGATCAATAACCTAACCCTCTTCTCAGTGAGATCGAAAGCATCCGCCTATCCTTTGTCTCGGGTTTCCTTAACCCCTTGATCTCTCTACTTGCCTTTGAGGCTCAGAGTTGTCTTTATCTAGCCCAATTTCCAAATTTGAATTGATAAACATAGTGTTATCAAGTGGATCCCAAGGCAACTTAGCCTCTAATCCTTATGATCGTTGTTTGTATTAGTTAAGTACAACGTCAAGATTCCCAATCTAACAACATGATCTACTAGCGAGAGTTTGGTCAAGGTCTAGAGCTTAAAAGACGATTCTCTTCCAAAATAAGTTACTTGCCATGCAATCTATCAGACATGCGAGTTGTGACATATACCTTTGAAATGACAAAAATTGCACCTACTATTGCAAGGACGGGAAGCTGACAATGCTTGAGTCTTATATATTTATGAATTCATCGTATAGCATTTAAATACAATGGTCTTCTCTTAATACGAGTGTTTGGGGAATTTAGTATGTCGAATACTTGCGATGCAATTTATCCTTCTTAATGTCCTATCCTCGTACGGATCTAATGCATCTCATGCTGGACTCAAAGAAAACATTTATCAAACTGGAAATATGTTACTTACGACTAGTACTGCAGTTGGATGGGCGGTGATGTCCTCACTGGAGGCTTTCGCTATGGGATTGCCATCTGGGTTCGACAACTTCCACTTGGGTGCCATCCCCGATCTCTTCTCTTTTAGGCGTGCTTTACACAGGACTTCCACATCTTGTATTCAATTAGCGAGGGAAAGTTGGGAAGCGAGATGAGCTTGCGGTTGAGGGATAATCATGCAAAAACAGGGTATCGGTCCATGGCCAATGGGAGAGAAAGTATGCGTGTGGACACTCTCTACGGAGGGGAAAGGCTCCTTCTTCTTCTTCTTCTCTTCTTCTCTCTCTCTCTTCCTCTCCCTACCTCTCTCTCTTCTTCTTGGTCTTCTTGTTCTCCTCTCTCTCTCCCCCTCTCTTCTTCTCTTCTTCTTCTTCTCCTCTCTTCTTGTCTTCTTCTTCTCCTCTCTTCTTCTTCTCTTCTTCTTCTTCTTCTCTTCTTCTCCTCCCTCTCTCTCTCTCTCTCTCTCTCTCTCTCTCTCTCTCTCTATTTGCGTTCTTCCTCTTCTTCTCTTCTCTTTCTCCCTCTCTCTTACTCTTCTTCTCCTATCCTCTCTTTCTTTCTCTCCTCTCACCTCTCCCTATGTTTCCCTCTCTCTCGCACCGGCAAGGGGGAAAAATTTAGTCAACATCAAAGGGGGGGAGGTTAAGGTGTTAATTCCCTTTTCTTTTCTACACCGGGGGTATCATTGTGGAGTGGTGGTGGTGGTAACCACCACCTATCACCATCCGCATGGCGGCTCTACAATCGACACCCTCATCATCTTCACCACATCCTCTCGGCTTCCTCAATGGCTTCCATGTCATCCTGATGTCTCTCCTGCCACTGTCATCATCGTCTTCATTCTCCTCGTTGACGTCACGTCCTCTTCCCCCTCCCTTGCCACCTATCAGTGACGACAGGGGGGAACCTAAAAATTTTTTGTTTAAATTTGATTTTTAAGGGGGGGCGTTCGTAACGATGGGACGTTACAATAAGCCACTAATAAAACCCAAGAAAAACTTTTCACAAGGTGTGAGATGCTTGAGAAAGATTCGAACGGCAATGAAGGCTCTCAATGATGCAGTTCTAAAACTCCCATTCCAAAGACTTGTTAGGGGGATTTGTGATAAGCATAGTCTTAGCAATTTCAGATGGACAAGGACAACAAGTCAACTGCATCTAAGAGACTATAGAGGACTTCTTAATTGATTTTTTCTAGGATATATATATCTGTACTACCTATTCAAATACATTGACACTCATGGTGGATAAGGACATGATCAACTTGAGAAGGGTAAGATATAGATTCTCTAATATTCTAAAGCCATTTATTATCGCTCATAAAAATACATATAATATTCTAATGTACCATCATATAGGAAAAAAAGATAGATGCATGCCCTAAAATCGAGGATATCACACATTAAAGAGATACAAGATTGCATGAGAAGGAGGAAAAAAAATAAAAGAATAGGCAAAGAAATGGAGGAAGCATAAGAAAAAGAAAGCAAAGGAAAAAGAAGCACAGAAACTAGAATCATTAAAAGATGAGCTCTTTGACATGCTTGAAAGGGTTAATCTAGAAGGCTTCAATGTGTATTACTTTTTATTTGGTGTTGATATATGCAAGAGAACTGATATTTTTTCTTTGTCCTCAAAGTGTATTGAGATCCTCACAATGATAAAATGTGAGAAGTAAATGACTCCATTCTTCTTACTAAATTAAGGTATAATATGTCCCAATTTATTTATTCTTAAGAATGATTTTTTTTGTAATAATTTTTTTTCTATATGCTCTTTATCTTCTTCTTTTTTCTAAGTGTATGATGCATGAACTCACTTTCAATATATTTAAAAAAATGTTAATCCTTCAATCTCTCATTACATAAGGTAAATGTAGCTTGATGTGGATGGATTTAAATATTGGCTCAATCGAATTGACTTCAACACTTTAGAGCTTCTTTTGATTCCATACCATGAAAAGTAAGTAGTTTGTTATTTTGTCTATTTTCAAGATTTTTTTACCTTAATTATTGGTATATGACTATTTTTAGTTCCCATTGGAGCTTTCCATACAATAGATTGTATTGATAAACAATGTTTTTATATCAATTCTTTAAAAGAAAGCTATGAAAATGCTAAGATATAAGTTAAATCATTCAAAGCCTCCTTGTTCATTAGAAGTTTTATTTGTTTTAGGTACTCTAAATTTTATTTGATATAGAGATGCAAAACATTGATTGCAGTGCTACACAAAATGCCTCTAATGCCTTCACATCTACTTCAAATGGAGTACATACAAGTTATTTGTGATTCTTTGATCAAAATATATCAAGATAGTTGACTTTATAAACTATTAAAAAAAAGTTGTGTAATTTTTGTTTTTGTTGATGATTGTGTAGACTTAATCAAGATAATAGCCATTCTTTTGGAATATTATAGGATAATTGCAAATACTAGAAGATTAATTAAGTTTATTTATCTTAATGATTAAAATTTTTATAAAGGTAATATGGAATATGCTTAACTTTAAGATAGAGTTTCAGTAAAAAATAGACCATTCCAAAATAATAGGAAATTAACACATTGTTATCAAATGTGCGATAATTTTTCAAGGATTGTTATAATAGTGAACATGTTTGATATGTATGAGAAAAGCTTTTCAAGTACATACTCATCAATTTCATAGAAGAAGACTAAGGAGAAAAGTAGGTCATAGAGAGTGTGGATTTGGACAAGGAAGAAGAGATGCCTAGAACTTTAGGAGCTAAAAGCATACCTTGAATACCTAAGGCAACCAAACTATCAAAGAAAGGCAAAAAACTCCTAAAAATGATATTTTTTCTCTTAAGGAAAGTCATTAAAAAAAGACATAGCTCTTATATATTACCTTGTAAGACCTCATGTATGTAAATTAAGATGAAAGAAAATAGAAATTTGTTGCAATATCCAAACTTGTATTTATATTAAAAGTAAAGAGATATTTTCTTCAACATCCTTGCACTATATATTCTTATCTCTCATCTTTGATATCTAAAAAAATTTTAGCATAAATGTTTGCCATTCAAGAAGTGGAATCAAATATACACCTAGTATATATAATTTGATGTAGAAATATACATGTTTGCTATCAAGTTGTAATATAAATGAGCATGAAAACTTAAATTTTTTTAATTAATTATCATTGGTATAGTGTATATAATGATCCAACCTTTAGAATTGTAATAATGTTTTAATTGAGCCAAACATCAAGATCCACTCTAGAATCTTTGCTAAAATCATCAAGATTCTAGTCCAAAGCAACTAGACTACCACCAACATAATGCAATGTACTATAATAAAAGTTGAGGATAAAATTTTGAGCTGAAACCATGTATTTGCAAGCCACACACAATCTTAATTTATATAAAAAATTATCTCACCTTCTATCCTAATATCACATCCCTCCGTGATAAATTGTAGCATATGATCATATGCCAAAGCAACATGGCCTTTGATCTTCTTATGTTAGCATTGGAAAAGAAATCAATAAATACATTAATAGATATAAATATATAAACCTTGTTTAGCCTACTTGAGAGATTAGGTTATAATACTCTTTGTATATTAGAAAACATTTGACATAAAGGGTTTTAATACTCTCTGTATCTCAAAAAACATTTTACATTAGTAGCTCTCATAGGTGGCTAGACTTAGAAAAAGCCACTCAAGGCTTGTAAAATTAGGCAAAGGAAGGAGGGATATTGATTCCCATTGTCCATTTTGCATAGGGACAATATAAAAATAGTCATTAAAAACTATTCAATTTTTCGCAAGTTGTGTTTTTCTCTTAACTTTATATATTTATTCTCCAAACAAGCCATGCACAACATCAATAACATCAATAGTAGACTTTGGGTTGCCATTCCTCAAGATTAGAAAGATAAACATCTACAAGTAAAAACAAATTTTATCAGAATAAGACCTAATACCAAGTTTAAGAAAAAATAAGTATTGAGAATCAAATACTTACAATTTGGTCTATGCAATGGAAGATTTGAAGTTTTAAATTATTCCAAATGCAACTCTCTATGCATGAACATGTTGTACTAAAATCTCTTTTATGCTATTCTTTTTTGCTCTAAGTCTAAAAAATTTTATTCTACCTTTTCAAGTAGAGATGAAAGAGCTTTCACATCCCTATCTTTTCCTATGCATTGCATGCTGCATCATAATCTAGCTACTTTGTTAATAATATTAAGGATCTATCTTCCATCTATTTGGAATGACTTAAACATAGAATGCATGATTCCAAATACAAATATTAAAAGTACTAAAATATGCTACATGACTATTTTGATCCCAAGCTATTTGAGGCTATGCATATCAAAATGGAAAGTATTATATTTTACTTACTAAAATAAGGCATATGACTATTCTTGTCTCTGGTCACTTCCAACTATACACATGGTTATTCTTGTCCAAGTATTCGTAAACACATTAAAATGAAGAGGAAATGGTAGTCTAAGAAGTCAAATGGAAAGAAGTAACAAATAAAGAAAACTCATTCTGGGATGTCACTTATATGTTGGAAGAGTTTGGAAAATTTGATTTGGCTAGGGTCATTTAAAAAAGAAACTAGTGTAATCCTTTGTAAACTTTAAAAGATGTTTGTATATACATCAAACTGAAGCACAAGACAGATGTTAAACAAGAATAGAATAGCATAGAAAAAGAATGAGTTTTGGGATGTAACTTATATGTTAGTGACGTAAATAAAAGTTTTGGCTAGGATCGTGAAATTAGTAACCTAATCTAATCCTTTTGGTGAATTTCCAAAATAAAAGGTTTGGATATGATCATGATATTAATATCCTAATGTAACCCTTTCTTATAGGGAAGACATGGACATTAAATAATGCCTGACAGTATGTATCAAAGGTTTGACTTCATGTATTCATGTGCATATAAGTAGGTTAGTGTTTACCAAAAAGCATGTCCATGGACATTACTAGATGGCATATGTCATTTGCATTGTCTTCATTTGGCCAAAGTCCCTTTTAAAGAAATATATTTTATTCAATGCATTATTTCTTAAAGAAAATTTCAATTAAAAACTGTTAGAGACATGGATATTTTTTCCACACCTTCTCACTCTCACTCATGCGCATGCACACAGACTCTCTCTCTCTCTCTCTCTCTCGATGCAAGGAGCAACCCATATATGTTCATGATTGGATACACATCTTGCCACAATAGATTTTATTACTGCTCCTAGTTCTCTCTCTCTCTCTCTCTCTCTCTCTCTCTCTCTCTCTCTCTCTCTCTCTCTCTCTCTCTCTCTCTCTCTCTCTCTCTCTCTCTCTCTCGGTAAAGTCGAAGTGAAAGTACAAAAGAAAAAGCAAGAGCTATGGTGGATGGAGCAAGAGAGCAAGAAACAAAGACACCATATGTGGGAAATCCAACAATCACAATGTATGACCTGCCTTTCCTTATTCTATTGTCACTAAAAGAATAAATAATACGTAATAGTGATGGGCACCTTCTACCTACAACATGCAAGTGTATTGGTCTATATATCATAAACATAGGCAACTAGGCACAGATGGCCTTTAGCCCCTAAAAACCTCCCACTTAAAGGTGAGTGTGTCTCAGTAAGGAGAAGTGAAAGAAAAAAGAGAAAATTACATGTACATAGAGTACAGTAGGATGAGAAAAGACATCATCTCATTCTACACCCATCAACCTCCTAAGAAAGGCATATCATTCCATTGGAAGACTTTTACTAAGAGAATCTAAAGGATTCGTATCCATAGGTATCTTAACAAGCTCAATGGACTGGTCCTCTATCACCTCCTTGATGAAATGATAGCACATTTCAATATGCTTTGTCTTCACATGAAAGATCACATTACAAGCTAATTGAATGGCACTCATCAAATCTGCATGTAGTATAGGAGTCATAGGCATACCAAGATATGCAAGTAAATGGCCTAACCATAGGGCCTCCTTGCAAGCCTCAATGCCTGCAATATACTCAATCTTGATAGTAGATGAGATCTGCATTTCTACACCTTGGATATCCAAGAGATAGCATCTCCAGCATAGGTAAAGACATACCCAAAGGTGAATTTCCTATTGTCTACATGTCCTACATAATTTGAGTCAGTGCAATCTAGGGCTCATGTATCCTTGCTACAATAATAAATTGCATATATCTATTTTGGTTTTCAAGTATATCATGATACACTTCACAGCATCCCAATGTCGCTTAGCAAGTTTAACCGTATAATGTGCCAAAACTCCCACTACAAATGCTATGTTAGGATGGTCTCTATCATAGCATGCATTAAACTTCCCATTGTGGATGCATGCAAAAACTTGGCTATCTTGGCCCTCTCATCATCTAACTATGAACAATTAGCCTAACTAACCTTTATATGAGAAGGTAAAAGATAGCCGATAGGCTTACCATCCTACATATGGAATTGCTCAAGTACTCTATGTATGTATTCCTTCTGGGACAAATAGAGAAGTCCCTAGAGAAATTGCTCAAGTACTCTATGTATGTATTCCTTCTGGGACAAATATAGAAGTCCCTAGAGAAATTGCATGTAATGTGCATACCAAGTATTTGTGAGAATTATCCCATGTCCTTCATCTCAAACCTCTTCTTGAGCTTAGTCTTTAAAGCGTCCAACTTAGCATGAGCACTCCTATCTATAAGTGTATCATCAACATAAACACTACGATAGTAAGGCTACAATCACAATCCTTCTTTATGCATAAACATAGATTTGCATCACCACGAGAATACCCCTACAAATGTTTGAAAGCCTCAAAATTATGGTACCACTCCCTAGGTACCTACTTAGGCCCATAAAAACTCTTCTTCAATTTGCATACTAGGCATTCCCTACCTTTCTCTACAAAGACCTTAGGCTACTACCTATAAATCTTATCATGTAAGTCCCTATGTACGAATGCCATCTTTACATCCATCTGATAAAGATCGAGAACCAAGTGAGAAAGCAAGGCCAAGACCATGCATAGGATATTCATCTTGACTATAGAAGAAATGAATTCATCAAAATAAATACCATGCTTGTGATTAAAACCCTTTGTAACCAATCTACCATTATATACTATCTTAAGGTGACCATGGATACTCTTTAACTTGTAGATCCACTTACTTGGCAATGCACATTCTCCATCAGGCAAAAGGAAACTAAGTTCCATGTATGGTTCCTCTATAGTAAATCAAACAAGGACTGCATAGCCCTCTCCCAAGGAGTAAGAGACACATCTGCACTTTGCCTCCTCATAGATAAGTAGCTCAACAAAGTCTATCCCCATGACATAATCCATAACTTGCTATGGGGCCTATATAGTATGTCCTCTCTCTCTAACAACACGATCCTACATAATAGGTAGATCATGGACCATTACATCATCAACAATTGTATTAGGATGTCTTACCAAGACTAGTTGTACAATAACAAGAGGCTCCTCTTGAAAGACCACCCTACATACCTCAACTATCATTGAGACTTCTTATACAACTTCTGTTTATGAAATACAATATCATGACTTTGGTTAGATACCCTTTTGACCCCATGGATCCCAAAGGTGATAGCCCATCTCACCTACATTACCATATTTAAGAAAGATGCATTTGACAAACTTTGGATTCGATTTGTTGTGCTTGTCCATGAGAATATGATAGAAAGTCTCATATCCAAAAACCCTCAAATGAGCATATGACAGATTTTCCAAACCATACCTCCTCTGCAACTTGACAACCAAGATCAATGTATGGTGATCGATTAATGAGATTCACGATAGTACCTTAATCCAAAAGTATTATGGTAAGCCTGCTTAACTATGCATACTATAGACTCTTTCTTGAATATCATTGTACATGCACTCTATAATACCATTCTAGGGTGGGATGTATGGGGTGGTCAATCAATGCTTAATATCTCATTCATAATAAAACTACTCAAATGCCTTAAAGACATATTCACTCCCATTGTTAGACCTTAGGCATTTTAGCATATACCCAAACTTGTTCTCAACAAGAGCAACAAAGTGATGAAATGTAGCCAAAATGTATGATTGCTACTTAGTAGGATAAGCCCAGACCTTATGGGAATAATCATTAATAAACTTTCCCAAAGCACTTCATGACATCCAATGATTGCACGGCATGGGACCATATACATTGGAGTAACACAAGAGTTAGAGGCTTACCCATGTGCATAGAGCCAAACTTTTTACCTGCCATAAAGACAATGATCATATGAGTCAAAATACAAACAATCAAGAGGTGGGAGATACTGCAAATGAGTAAGTACTTTCATTCCTTTTAAAGACATGTGCCCAAGGTAATAATTCCATAAGGATACATGTGGTAAATTGATCACAGCCAATACATGGTCAACATACCTAGATACAAACAAAGGATAGTGGCTACCAGCCTTGGCACCTCAAGAAAAAACAAGGTAACCATGGGTAACGTTCCATGTAAAATCATCAAAAGAGACATTATATCCTCCATCATCCAGCTACCCAGAGTAAGTTTTTGGTTAAAGCTAGTGCATGACATACATTATGCAAAATAAAAGAGCGACCTAAAGCAAATTGCATTCCAATATCCCCAATACCAATGCAATGTCATTTTCCAATCTCACAAAAATTGTAATGTTATGATAGGTATGAAACCAATTCCAATGCAGAGTAACATGGAAAGAAGTCCCCCAAATCAAAAAACCAATACTAAGATCAAGTCGACAAAGCATCACTCAACCAAGTAAAATCAAGAGATTAAGTAGCTAAGTTATAGTCATCATCAGACTCAAGCTACCCTGCACTTATCTCTTTAATCTTCACACTAGGCTTACTAGGGACAATGCTACAATCGTAAGACTTAGCATTATCCTACACTCTTCCCTTGTCTTTCTTATTGTGTCTATCATTGCACATCTTATGGCACTACAACCTAATATGACCCTACTACCCACAATAATGACATGTCAACAAGGACTTATGCTCAAGGGACTTATTGTGAGATTTCCCATGAGTCCAAGACTTGTGTGTGTCGAGTTGTGAGTTTTTACCATAGTTGTTATTACCATTACTACTATTTCTACCTCTAACAATCAATACATGAGAAGTATGAGCTACATCAATGTTCTTCCTGTTGACCTCTTCTATTAGTAGAGCACTCTTTATATGATTACATTTAAAATCACCCTCAAGGGAATGAGCACTCGTAGTAGTAAAAAGGTGTGTCCCATGACTCAGGAAATGTAACAAGCAAGAACAAAGTCTTGATATTATCTTCAAACTAAATTCCTTGTGAGACAAGCTAGCTAAAAATGGAATGAAACTCATTCAAATGAGTAGACATTTTCATACCCTCTCTTACGCGTAAGTCCACAAGCTTCTTCAGCCCCAGTACAACTGAGATGCAAGACTTTTCTTATCACAAAGGTCACAAATATTTTTCCACAATGCATAAGTACCACCCTTAGTATCAATGATATTAAAATATAACTACTTTGATAATGATAGAATGATAGTGGACTTGCATAGCTCATCAAGTTTTGCCCAATCCTATGCATCATAAAGCTCAAGCTGTATGTCCTCCAACTTTAATTTTTTAACTACATCTTTTGCATCAAGACTTGCCACATCTGCATCTTCAAATATTGGAAGTTATTTCCATCAATCTTTTCCTCCCACTGAAAGTACTGATGTTATCATTGAGGATATTGATCCCCTCCCGCCTGTGGTGATTTAGCAGAAGCAACTTAAACGAGTGGCTGACCCAGCCCTAGCTCCTCCCCTAGTGTGAGGTGTCTGCCAGGCTTATTCCAAGGCACACCTTTTTGTAGTTCATTAGTAGGTTTTCCAAATGACATAACCTAGTGCTCCCTTGGAACATCACGGGTTTTGTCACTTAGACCCCACTGAGTCTACATTGCAACAGAAGTGTTCCGATCGAACCCACTGGGATCGACCTAAATTTTTGGGTTCCTAAAATTAGACGTGTCTCCTAATAGCCAGATAGCATCAGTAATTTCAAGTTCCCACTTCTACAAGATTACTCTATTTGATGCGGACTTCCCATTGCACTTGTTTCAAAGAGAATGGGAGATGGAGGGGAGTGTGGTACGTCAACCCGCCTACCGCTCATAAGGTAAAATTCCATTCTGGCCCCCTAAAACAATGCAATCAGTTCTACCTTAACGACTAGTCGTCTTCCTATTTCTATTTCTGAAAATCTCCCAGCTAATCAGGACCACCCTACTGTTGGACAGAACCATCAGGGGTTACGTCCACCTGCTTTCCTTTGATGACAGAATTATCTCTAGTTTTTTAATTACCTATAGCACATTTATTGGAATATATACAACCATCTTCCTTAATTAGTCCATTAAATCACAAGTTCCTTCACGTAATTTATCTCACAGTTACCAAGATTCCACCCTTGTACCTAGCATTTAGAGTTCCAAGATCCCATCTTGGGTCACGAAGGGGCTCGTCAGATTCTAAGAATAATGCAAAATTACTAGCCAGAGCCCCCCCAAGCACCCACATTTCCTACTACCCTAGGCTATCCCTACTGACAAACCTTTCGCTACAGTCCGGTCTAACCCTCTCGAAGCGATAACCATGACCTCCTTAGAGTAGGGTCTCACAACTAGCTTGGGGTAGCCTAGTACTATCTTTCCTTTTATCTTGTTTGTCAATAATTTTAATCAGGGATCTTTCCTTTTATCCTGTTTGTCAATAATTTTAATCAGGGATCTAGATTCTAGCAAACACAAACAATCCTTTCAAACAATGACAATCACACCATTGTGCAATTCACAACTTCCATAGCCAAGGTAGAACTTATCCTAAGGTAACCTTATATTCTAATGAGGATTCTCCTCCCCATATAGAAGTGTTAAGTACATCTCTTACAACATGTTGAGCAAGACATGAATTTCATGTTTGGGGCTAACTTAGCCAACATAAGCAAATTTCCTTTAGGAAAAATTGTGCGACAATAATTTAACGAGATGATTTACAAGACCCTCAAATAGACATTCACTTTTCATAACAAGCATTAATCAACCTTAACCTTGTCGTGTTGACAATATATCGAGTTATTTTATTAATCGCAAGTGCGCATATAGTCTTTAACTCATTTTGTGCAATATCCTCTTTCAACTATTTCCATCATGATCTTACAAATTATAATCTTGATTAATCTAACTAGTATTGAGAAGTAAGCATGTGAACTCTCCTTATACTAGAGAGGATAAGGGTAGCTAGGTGTAAATGAACTGGAGGATAGGGGAGCAAGGGGAAACCCTAAGGGCCTAACTTCTCGAAAGGCTATATAAACAGCCTAAAGGTCACTCTCACAGTTGAGGAGAGTGCACTAGTTATACCTTTGAACAACTTACTAAGCAAGATCTTCTTCTTGTACTTGAGCTCTCTCTCTCCCTCTTGTGCATACTCTTGTGCTTCCAACTCTGATTTTCCACATGGTATCAGATCCATCTCTGATCCTTTAGCTTCCCTCAGCTTCCTTACATCATTAAGTGCACATGAGCTTTCAACTTCTACCTCTTACCTCTTGACCACTATAGCCACAACTTGACCCACCTCTGTTGGAGGACCTGGAGAGAGCAAAGGAGAGCATTTTAGCTCAAGGTTCCTTTTGGAGACTTCATCCCTAGCACAAGCACTTCAGCATGGCACATCAAATGTGGAGATTGGGCAACCAGGATGATGTCATTGTAGAAATCATGAATCTGATGCAAATTTCTCAGCCTCTAGTTCAGCTCCTTGGCGCGGCTTGTAGTGGGTGCAATCGTGGCGGCTATCATGGGGCTTTGTTAGCCCCCCCAGTGGGCCATCTCCCTCTAAGAGGATTTGAATAAATTCCTCCTTTGTTGTGGTTGTTGTAGCTATGGGTTTTTGGCATCCATATCCAAGAAGCTTCAAGCTTCCTATTTTTTCAATTTCTTCAATAATCTGTAATCATTTTAACATTGTAATGAACTGGGCATACAGGAAAATACCAATCACACTGACAGTATAAAAGGTGTAAGAGGGTTTCCTCTCAGGCATGACGCAATTATCAAGAAATCTCTCTTCCACCTCTCTTCAACTCTCATGGCTTCCCCTTCTTCCTCTCTCTTTCTCTCTCTCTCTTCTTCCTATCTTTCTCTCTCCTCTTCTTCTTCTCTTGCAGTCTTTCTCTCTCTTCTCTCCCTTAGTTAGGCTAGCTAGGTCTCCTTCATTACAATTGGTATCAGAGCCCCTCCTTCTCCTTCCCTTAGATTTAGGTTCCTTATAGTTCTTCACAGTTAGAAAATCCTAGTTGCACAATGCCCACAAGTACACAAGGAGTACTCAGACAAGCTGTCAGCCTTCTTGAAGACTATGGCAGCCTTTCTTGGGGAGCTCACTGGAGGTTTGACTACATCTAGAGGCAGAAGGGAAAGAATGGCAACTCGTTTTTACTTCATAGAGAAATTTTTGGGGTGCCTCTTCCAAGAAGACCCCTCTGGACTTGGGGAAAAGAGTAACCATGACTATCTTTTACAAAAGTGAGTTTTCCCCCTTCTTTCTCTCAAGACCCTCAAGCTGCCATGGAAGCTACATCCCAAAATCTTGCAAGATCTCTCTCCCCCTTCTTCCATAGCTTGCATGGCACCTCCAACCAATTTCTTGAGACCTTGGGCTCACCCTAGAGTACCTGAGTGCCATCTCATACCCTGCTGAAGCCCCCAGGGCTGCCCCTGTAATACCACCAACAGAACGATGGCCCTGGAGAGCTGCACCATTCAATGCGCTACTGCTTCTTTGATAAACTGTGCCTCCAACTCTAGAGTCTCCATGGTGAAGGGAACATTCATCAGTGAGCACATGGACTTCTCTACCGGGCACTTGAAGAATCTGTTGCTCTCATCAATTGTGTCATACAAAAGCTTAGCCTTCTCAATATTGCACTTCTCTGCTACCTCTAGGCCTCCTTTGGCCAACAGATCATCAAGCACAAGGCCACAAACATAGATGCAAAGCATGGCGGTGTGTTGTATAGAGAATTGTTGTTTGCATGGATCTTGTAGTCCAACATTACAGGAGTTATAGGCTGAGCCTCACCCAAAAGGTCCTTGCGAACAATCACAATAGTTACACCGGAAGGACCAATGTTTTTTTGTGCTCCGTCGGCATAGATCAAGCCAAATTTGGACACATCCACAGTCTGTGACAAGAAGGGTCCCACCTGTAGGGGGAGGGTAATCTTTGAACTCTACCCCATGGAAGGTCTCATTCACACAAATGCTTGAAAACTGTGTGCTTGTACATTCAAAGGACGAATTCAACATTCTAAATCACAAATAGGAACTCCTTGCTGTAGTGGCTCACCTCCATGATGCTCATGACGCATCCATGCCAGTTGTAGAGCTCCTCTTGGGCCTACTTGACAACGAAGGCAAGGAGGGTAGCAGGGCCGATGACAAAGTTGAAGATGTGACCATCGTCCCAAGCTTAAGCAAGGTATGTCTCATGGGTCTTAGTCTCTCTCCTCCAACCACTTGTTGAGCCCAACCTCTTGCTTGGAAAGATTAAAGAATTACATGAATTCTTGTCTAGGTTGAAGCCATGGATTACCTATTGATTGCCTTCTTCCATTATGCACTTCTTGAAATGCATGCATGATTGAGCACACTTCAAATTTCTTTCCTATTGGATGAGAATTTAACTCCTAACCCATAATCGTGCTTGGTCTTGATTCTTGATCATTAAGCCAAAAAGTGATGCAATCAATGAGTCACTAATTTGCAAAGGTAACCCGTTTCCCCATCCCATTTTCCTTATTGATCATGCATATCATGAAAGGTCCAATTCTCAATTTGTAAATGCATATCATGCTAGTTGCTTAATAGTAAATTTCTGCCATGTATATTTCGAGTGAGAAAAAGCCCGATGCCGAGCGAGGTGGCAAGATAAAAGAGGGGTGACCCTCCCTTGCCATCAAAGACCCTGAAGGTGTGCACAACCCAGCCCAGGGGGAACTTTGCCCACCTATTGGTGATCCGGAGCCCAATATTTGTTTGTAGGTGCAGGTACTCTAAATTGGTGGCCCGAGCCCCAATCATTGACATCCAAGCAGCTTGCACATGTATGGATAGCAAATGTATGACTTGATGTATGTATACACATGTATTGGCAGAGAAAATGTATGACTTGGTGGATGTATGATGGCTAAATGCACATGTATTGGTAGAGAACATATATGACTTAATGGATGTATGGTGGATGTATGTAGTGGGAGATAGATGTACCCTATCTTAGCTCTAAAAAGTCAATTACAGTAGATTTTTCGTATTTACTATGAGAAATATTTTTACATGGGCTCATAGAGGGGATCAAGGGCTTCATTTTAAATCAAGAAGCTCGGCGATCAGAGCTCCCTATCTTGAGATATTGCAGTTTTTGTGATAGGGGGTCCGGTGGACTGCACCTAGTATGGTAGGTCATAAGGGTAAAGCCAAGGTCCAGGAGGACTTCCACCGCGAGATCAAATATTCCCTTGCATCTATGAATGATCCTAGCTCGGTCCACAAGAGGATCGTGAAGACATGCTCAAAGAAGGTGTCCTCCGAGACGAGCCATGTGGCTATGCTTAACGATACACTATGCAAACATGAGACCCATCATGCTGAGTGGCATCGAGAGCTGGAACACCGCCATAGGGAGATGGAAAAATGCCAAGATTGGCATCATAGAAAGATGATGGCTAAGATGGACTTGCTCGTAGAGCACATGGGCACCCTCGTCTCCACCTTCTCACCCTCCTTCGCTCAACCCAAGGAGCATGGTCCTCCCTGTGAGACCAACCATCCTTTCCCCTTGAGACACGGGACGTGGCTTGCAAGGTTTTGGTAGCACCCATGGTTTTTCCCATAGCACATATGAGCTAGGCAAGCCCTCTATGCGACACGATGATCCCATCCTCCTATCACCCATGACTGACAAACCCATCCTTGGGTAGCATGCACATGGTAATGGGCAGCATGCACATGGTAGTTTTGGGCAAGAAGGCCCCAATGTTTAGTTTGGTTTGCATGTACTGCATGGGCATCATGGAAATTTTGGGCAGTAAGGCCCTAATGCAAGTGCATATGGGCAGCATGGAAATTTTGGGCAACAAGGCCCTAATGCAGGTGCACATGGGCAACATGGAAATTTTGGGAAGCAAGGCCCTAATAATCAGTTTGGCCCACATGTAATGCATGGGCAGCATGGCACCTAGGGACATTTTGGTCAGCAAGGCATGTTTGGGTAGCAAGGTATATATGGGCAGCATGCAGCACATAGCATGCATGGGTAGCAAGGCCCAAATGAATTATGTGACAAGATTGTCTTTACTAAATTTAATGGGCAATCCTCATCCCTGGCTGAGTTAGAGAAATGGACCTCTAAACTCAAAGCCCACTTTCTCATTTACCCCCGTACCGATGAGGCCAAAATTGTATTCTCCTCCCTTCACTTAGAGGGCTTTTCCCACACATGGTGGAGGTACATTCAAAGGAAAAACTGGCAGTTTTGTGATTGGGAAGATTTCAAGATGCACATGGTTCAAGTTTTTGTCTCCCTAGTAGAGAAGGAACGTTTGACAAGGCAATGGTATCATTTTGACCAACATAATCTCACCATGTGGGAGTATACTAACCAATTTATGAACCTATCCATGTATGTGGAAGCTATCAGTGATGAGGCCAAACTGCATAAATACATTTATGGGCTAGATTCAAATCTCTCAGCTGATGTAATGGCTCAAAAGCCAGCCACCTTGTTTGATGCCATAGAGTTGGTTGAACGGTATGGCAGAAAATACCGTCGCAATGAGGGCATGCAACCCATTTCAAGACAGCAAAGATACCCCATTAGGCAGCCTCCATATGTTGGAAATTATCACAGCAACAATGCATTGAATGGCAACCCCAAGATACTGACTTATCCCACTTTTAATGCTGAGAGAAAACATGGCAATTTTGGGACAGCACCTTCGCCCAAAGGTGACACAAAGTATGTGAAAGTAAGACTCGGAATGCCTTAGGTTCGAATGGCCAAAGATTCATTTCCTTGGATATTGTCAAGGACTGAAAGGCTAAGGGTCTATGCTTCAAGTGTGGGGATAAATACACTCCCGATCATGTATCCCAATGCCCATTTAAGAATGCCATTGTTAGGTTTAATAGCATGTATGTGTTGGAATATTATGATAG
This sequence comes from Lygodium microphyllum, assembly GCF_053477565.2. NCBI lineage: Eukaryota > Viridiplantae > Streptophyta > Polypodiopsida > Schizaeales > Lygodiaceae > Lygodium > Lygodium microphyllum. The sequence continues at coordinate 46,386,155 of NC_141156.1, forward strand.
AGTGGATGAGGACCCACATGACACACCACCGATGATGACACATGCTGAAAATGCAGATTTTGAAGAGGATATTGACCCCGATTAGTTTTATGATTCTTCAGATGGGTTCCCTTTTGACCCCGGTGGCTACCCCACATTTGGTTGTTAGAACTAATACTTTACCCCCTCCCCCCCCCCCACTTACCCCCATATCATTTTGCTCAATCTCCATGGATGCATGGATGAGTTCTAGGAGCTCGAGCACTCTCCGAGTACATGGAAACATTAATGGCAAGAATGTATATATCCTCATAGATAGTGGTAGCACACACAGTCTTGTGAAGAAATCCGCCCTTGCCCATCTCACATGTATCCCTACTAAATTATAGCAACCTCTAAAAGTCAAAGTGGCTAACGAGAGTGAAGAGATAAGCACCCATGTCTACACACAATTGCCTCTCTCAGGTTGGTTGCAAATTATGCAATAGTGGTGACCTAGCTACACTTGATATGGGCCCCGTGGATGTTGTCTTAGGCTATGATTGGCTGAAGTAGTTGGGGAAGATTTCTGTGGACTTTTCTTAGTTGTACATGGAGTTTGTGGTGCATGGGTAGCTTGTACATTTGGAAGGCATCAAAGAAAATGCAGATTTTCAACTTATAACAGCAAGACAACTAAAAAAGGAATTTAAGAAGTGCTCATAGATCTTTGTTTTGCATTTGAATAAGGATATTGATGACCAGCACAATTCTTGGAAGAAAGATGCAGCATTAAAGGCACTGCTGAATATTGGGATCTCTTTCAACCCCCCACCACCCTCCCACCTAAGAGGCAAGTAGACCACCTGATTGACTTGGAACCCCATGCCAAACCAGTCAATAAACCCCCGTATCAACACTCTAAATGTGTGAGAGGAAGTAGCCAAGCAAGTCAGGGAACTCATTGAGATGGGATTCGTCAAGCCTAGCTCTTCCCCTTATGCCTCCCCGGTTCTATTGGTCAAGAAAAAGGATGGGTCCTTTCGAATGTGCATTGACTATCATGATTTCAATAAGATCACAATCAAAAATAGGTATCATATCCCTAGAATTGATGACTTGCTTGATGAGCTCAAGGGAGCTCGCTACTTCACCAAGATTGATTTGAGATTCGACTACCACCAGATACAAATGAGAGAGGGTGATGAATTTAAGACAGCTTTCTGGATTGATTATGGCTTGTACCACTTCCTTGTCATGCCATTTGGGCTCACTATTGCCCCTACCACGTTTCAAAGCCTCATGAATAAGATATTGTAGCCATGGCTTTTCGAGTTTGTGTTGGTATTCTTTGATTATATACTCGTTTATAGCAAATCACTGCATGAGCATTTACACCATGTCAAGCAAGTTTTTGATATACTAAAAGAGAGCATCAATTGTTTGCCAAGGAAAGCAAGTGCATTTTTATGCAAACTGAGGTTGAGTACTTGGGACACATTGTTAGTGAGAAATGCATCCAAGCTGAGCCTAAGAAAGTGCAGTGTGTTTGGGACTGGCCCACCCCCACTAACACCACCTCATTGCGTGGTTTTCTTGGTCTCTCCTCCTTTTATCAGAGATTTATCTTCCATTATGCTACAATTGCAACACCATTGACTGATAGGCTAAAAAAAGAAGCCTTCTTTTGGGCTGGGCTGATCGCAGTTTTTAGTAGCTGAAGGAATTGCTTACCTCAGCCCCCATTCTTGTGTGCCCTAGCTTTACCATTAAATGTGATGCTAGTGGATGGGGTATTGGTGCTATCTTGCTACAAGAACATGGTGTGATAGTCTTTGAGAGCCACAAATTGGATGATAAAGAGAGACAGTTGCATGTCTATGATTAGGAGATGTTGGCAGTCATTCATGCTCTCGAAAAGTGGCATCACTACTTATATGGCAGTAAATTTAAAGTGAAAAGTGACCACCGTGTGCTCAAATACTTCTTGAATCAACCCAACTTAACTCCCAAGCAATGCAAATGGGTAGCCACCTTACAAAATTATGACTTTGAGATTGCTCACACCCGTGGCAAAGATAATGTAGTGGCTGATGCACTCTCTTGCATGTGGGTATGTAAGGTCTCATGTATCACTGAACTCCATCATGATTGGATAGAAGAACTCCAAGAGGCTTACTTGCTTGATGTTGAATTCAGCCCTCTTTTTCAAAAATTATAGCAAGGTGTTATGGATGCCAACTCCCAATATTAGCTCCACAATGGTCTTATTTGGACACATGGCCGTATTGTGATTCCGCATGCCTCCCCTTTTACTTAATGGATACTTGAAGTGATGCATTCTTCTCCGATTGTTGGTCACTTAGGGGTGTTTAAGACATATGACTGCATTGCAAAAAGCTTCCATTGGAAAGGTCTATGGCGGAATGTTAAAGACTTCATGTCTAGATGTATGCATGGTCAACAAAATAAGGACAACGCTCTTAAACCGGGCGGATTATTGCAACCTTTGCCTATACCCGAGGGCAAATGGATCCACCTTACGATGGACTTCTGTTAAGATATCGAGCTCCACTCGTGATATTCTAGGGTGACCTCTATGCATTTATGTCACCGACTTGTTAGCTGCAGATGCGGTTGGTACACCGCCCATGAATAATAGCTACATGACAGCTATCCTTATCTGCTCTAGTTCGTGGCTCAGTTAGTATGCCACCTTAGTTAGTTGAGTTTGGTTTGAGACCCATATATAGGGTTCTTCTATTTCTCTGTACTAGTGTTCTTTTTTGGCTTACACAACTAAGAAGAGGAAAAATTGTTTTCAGCCTCCACCTTTATGTGTATTCCCCCATTGTGTAAGTGAGAAAGCTACAAGTGAGACTCCTTCCTTCTCTCCCACAATCTTGACATGGTATCAGAGCCTAGTTCGTGGTAAGGAGCTCAAGAAAGCAAACCAAGTTCGCAATGTTCTGGTAAGAGGACCAGTGTTTCTTTCATTTTTCGAGTTTGGGAGCAAGTCTCTACAGGTAGCACAGTCGGAAAGTGCAAGAGTGCATTGTCTCAGATTGAGACGCCCTTCGCGGTGTAGCAAGAGGGCAATTTTTTTTATTCAAGGCCATTTCGGGGCCTCTTTTGGAGGCGGAAGTTTTTCGCATGCACTCAGGAAAAGGCCCTATTTTTTGCTATGCGACCACTGTTCTACAGGTCGGTGAAAAGTTATCGTAGAAATTGCATCGTATGCCTGTGCGCAGAGACATTGGGAGTTACAGAATCATCCTTGTTGCCTGTTGATGCAAAATTGTCACTAGGAAGTGACTGTGTGGCCAAATACCACTTTCGTCAGTTTTGCAGATTTTCCCTTGTGAGGCTGAAGTTGTGTTTTTTGCAGTTACAGAATTTTTTGCAGTGTTCTGTAATGGCGTCTGATTCTCTTTCACAAATTGTAACTGAAAAGCTTGACAAGAACAACTTCCAAGCATGGAAGTTTAGAATGAAAAATTTCCTTATGGGAAAAGGATATTGGGAATTTGTTGCAGGAAATGAAGAAGAACCAGTTCTTCCTTATGTTCCCAATCAACAGCAAATGCAGGCATTTAAAGCATGGCATGAGAGAGCCAGGAAAGTTATGTATTGGTTGTCTATCAGCATTTCAGACTCTATGATTGTGCATATTCAGGATGCAAGTACGCCAAAGGAGGCATGGGATACTTTGTTAAAACTTATAGCACAAATACGCAAGCCAGGAAAATGCAGCTCAAGCAAGAGTTGCACAATGTGCAAAGAGAAAGTATGAGCATCAATGACTACCACATGAAGGTGAAGAAGATTACAGATGCACTTGCTTCCATTGGGTCACCAGTGGAAGATGATGATTTAGTTTCTGTGACCTTGAATAGTCTAGGAAAGGATTATGCACAGTTTTGAACATCCATTTCCGTCCGTGAAAGATTTCCTGATTTTGAGGAGTTGATTGTTCTTCTAATTTCTGAGGAGCAAAGAAATGGTGGTGCATCTTCTTCAGGAGGAACTTCAAAAGAAGCTGTCTTCTACTCAAATGCTGGTGGTGCATCTTCTTTAGGAGGAACTTCAAAAGAAGCTATCTTCTACTCAAATGCTCTTCTAATTTTTGAGGAGCAGAGAAATGGTGGTGCATCTTCTTCAGGAGGAACTTCAAAAGAAGCTGTCTTCTACTCAAATGCTGAAAGAGGTAGAGACAGAGGTAGAGGAGGCCGATCTGGAGGCCGTGGTAGAAATCAGCATATGCAGCAAACTCAAGAAAACCAGTCCTATGGAGGAGGACGTGGTAACTCTAGAGGTAGGGGGAGCCAAAGAGGTCGTGGTGGATGGCAAAGAGGCCAAAATGCAAACAGCAATGTTGAATGCTAGTACTGTGGTAAAATGGGTCATATGGCTAAAGACTGCTATAAAAAGCAGAATGACATCATGAATGAAAATTTGCAACAAGGGAATTATGCATCTTCTAGTAGACAGGGTGATGACAGAAATGAGCATTTATTTATGGTGCAGCACATGACCAATTCTGTGACAAGTGCAGAAGAAAGCAACGATGTGTGGTATGTTGACTCAGGTGCATCAAACCACATGACAGGTCATGCAGAATGGATGCAGGATGTAAGAAAAATAGAAAAACCAGGATTTGTGGAGACTGGTGATGATACTGCACATCCTATTGTGCAGATTGGAAAATTTCCTTTGTCTATGCAAGATGGGAAAAAGAAATACCTGTCGGATGTATTTCATGTCCCGAATATCACCAAGAACTTGGTTTCTGTTGGTCAAATGGTTGAGTAGGGCTTGCAGATCAGATTTAATCCTCATGGATGCTTTGTTGAGGATATGAAAAATAAAGGTCTCTTGATAGCAAAAGGAAAGAAGAAGGACAGAATGTTTATGTTGGATATAGACATGCTTGAATTGAGTGCAGCAATGTTTGCACATGGGACCGGTGTAGTTGCAGATATTGATATCTGGCATAAACGCATTGGTCATGTTAATGTACAGCAACTTAAATCAATGCAAGCCCAAAATATTGTTGCAGGATTGCCTAAATTCAAGGTTGTAGAAATGCATAAGGTATGTGAAGCCTGTCAATTTGGAAAACAGGCAAGGAAACCATTTTCTAAACATGTTCAAGAGACTAAGAAGCCATTGGAATTAATCCACTCTGATGTGTGGACTACTAAAGCTGCATCTATTGGAGGCTGTCATTTGTCACTTTTATTGATGACTATAGCAAAAAAGTTTGGATGTATTTTATGAAAAAAAAAAGTGAAGTTTTTGGGCATTTCAAAACTCTTAAAGCTATGGTTGAAAAAGAAACAGACCTGCGAATAAAATGCCTAAGGTCAGATGGAGGGGGAGAGTACCTCTCAAATGAGTTTGCAAGGTTCTTGCAAGAGCATGGCATAAAGCAGCAATATTCATGTAGTCATACCCCACAGCAAAATGAAATTGCAGAAAGAAAAAACAGGCATATTGGAGAGGTATCTCGTGCCATGCTCAATGAAAAAGACCTGCCAGATTTTTACTAGGCTGAGGCAGTTGCTACAGCAGTCTATATAATGAACAGGACTCCCACTGCAGCAATACATGGCATGACTCCAGAGGAGAGGTATACTGCTAGGAAACCAGATATTTCTCATTTGAAAATTTTATGTTGCATTAGCTATGTTCATGTGCCAGATGAGTTGAGATCCAAGTTGGATCCAAAAGCTGAGAAGTGCATCTTTATTGGTTACTCTCTACAGAGCAGAAAGGGTATAGATTCTATAACCCTTCTACTCGTAAGTTTACAGTGAGCAGAGATGTTGTTTTTGATGAGATGAGTAGCTGGTATAAACCAGTAAATGTGATTGATAATGTAGATGCACAAAATGGTAATGTTGCACAGAATTCACAGCAGCAATCACAAGATATTAGTGGACCTAGAATGTCCTCTAGTAGTGGTTCACATTCTTCGCCATGGACAAGCAGATTGAGATCAGGAGAATCTTCTCAAAGCAATGCAGATAGTGGTATGCAGGTATCACGAAAAGGAAAAGAGAAGGTAGATCAGCCCATGTTTGATGTGAATGTAGGTCACTCTTATGTGGATGGTGAATCCAGTGGCTCAAAACAGAGTATTGATGATGAGTTGGGTATTCCTTCTATTGTTACACCTGGAATAAGGAAGACCAAGGATGTTTTGAGAGCACCTGGAAGAGCTAGGTATCCTGTGGATAGGCTGAAATATGATGGATTTACAGCCATTCACTATGTCTATATAGTCAAAGTAACACAGAAACCAGAACCTACTTCTTTTGAGCAAGCCATGGGAAAAGAAAAATGGGAGAAAGCCATGGATGAAGAAATGGATGCCTTGGAAGCAAATGCTACATGGGAATTGGTACATTTGCCTAAAGATAATAATGCAACTGGTTGTAAGTGGGTTTATAAGGTAAAGCACAATGCAGATGGTTGTGTGAACAGATACAAGGCAAGATTAGTAGTCAAGGGATATGCACAAACATATGGCATTGATTATGAAGAAACATTCAGCCCGATTGCAAGGATGGAAATCGTAAGAGCAATCATTGCTATGGCTGCATCAAAGGGATGGTCTTTACATTAGATGGATGTAAAGAATGCCTTCTTACATGGTGATTTGCAAGAAGAGGTCTATATGGAGCAGCCACTAGGTTATGTGCATGCTGTTCATCCTGAGTTTGTTTGCAGGTTGAAGAAAGCCTTGTATGGCTTGAAGCAAGCACCTAGAGCATGGTCTGACAAGATAGGACAGTATCTTGTCACTATTGGCTTTCAGATTTCCAAGGCAGATTTCTCACTTTATGTGAGAAAAACAGAGAAAGGTATTATGCTGCTTGTCATTTATGTTGATGATTTGATTATCACAGGTGATAGTGATGAAGATATCCTTCATGTGAAAATGCTATTAAAGCAGAAGTTTGAGATGAAGGATTTGGGAGAGATGCATTATTTCTTGGGCATTGAGGTGATTAGATCACCAAGTGGGATACGGCTCTTGCAGAGGCAGTATGGATTGGACATGATGTCCCAATATGGGATGACAGGCTGTAAGCCTATTTCAGTTCCTTTGGAGCAGAATGTGAAGCTGAGCGCAAATGCAGGCGAGCTTCTGGAAGACCCTACTATGTACAGACACATAGTAGGAAGTTTGATTTATATGACTATTACCAGGCCAGATTTGAGCTATGCTGTTGGAATATGGACTATTTTATGAGACTGGGGTTCAGATACAATTGCATGGATACACTGATGCTGATTGGACTGGTAGTATTTCTGATAGACGATTACCAGTGGATATGTGCTCTCTTTTGGGAGTGCTGCAGTCACTTGGAGCAGCAAGAAATAGCCTACAGTTGCCTTGTCGAGCACAGAGGCTGAGTACAGGGGGGCAATGGCTGCATGTGAGGTAGCTTGGTTGCATAAGCTACTTTATGATATGCATCAGCCTACAGATGGGCCAGTTATCATTTATTGTGACAACATGAGTAGTATACACTTGGCAAATAACCTAGTCTATCATGCTAGAACAAAGAACATTGAGGTGCATTATCACTATGTGCGGGAGAGGGTTTTACTAGGTCTTATTGATCTAGTTTATGTCAGCATAGAGGATTAGGTAGCTGACATATTTACGAAGGCATTGGGCGCAGAGAAGCTATACAAGTTCAGAGACCTGCTTGGAGTGCAGGAATTGGGATTGAGCTCGAGGGGGAGTGTTAAGATATCGAGCTCCACTCGTGATATGCCAGGGTGACCGTTGTGCATTTATATCACCGACTTGTTAACTGCAGATATGGTTGGTACACTGCCCATGAATAATAGCTACATGACAGCTATCCTTATCTACTCTAGTTCATGGCTCAGTTAGTATGTTACCTTAGTTAGTTGAGTTTGGTTTGAGACCCATATATAGGGTTCTTTTGTTTCTCTGTACTAGTGTTCTTTTTTGGTTTACATAACTAAGAAGAGGAAAAACTATTTTCAGCCTCTACCTTTGTGTGTATTCCCCCATTGTGTAAGTGAGAAAGCTACAAGTGAGACTCCTTTCTTCTCTCCCACAATCTTGACAACTTCATCACCAGATTGCCTATAATCAAGAAAGGCTGGAACATCATCTATGTGGTAGTTGACCGCCTCACTAAAGCAGCCTATTTCATCCCTACAAAATCTCAATTTACAGCATCTCAAGTTGCCACTCAATTTATGGAGCATGTATCTAGGTTGCGTGGATTGCCACATGTCATAGTGCATGACCGGGATACCAAATTTATGAGTCAATTTTGGCAGACAATTTTCAAATCCATGGGGACCAAACTAGTCTACAACCTATCATCCCCAAATGGACAGGTAGACCCAGCGAGTTAACAAGTGGCTTGAGACCTACTTGAGACGTTTTTTTCATGATGTGCAGAATGCTTGGGATATGTGACTGCATTTGGTTTATTTTTCTTACAACAACTCCACTCATTCGAGTATTAGAGTATCCCCCTTTGAGGCATTGTATGATTATTGGGTGCCCCTCCCCACCGTGGTCTTCAATGAGAAGCTAAACCCCGTGGGGAAAGAAGAATTGGACTGCATGTAGGCCTTCCTTTAGCAATGCAAGGTCAATCTCAAAAAGGCTCAAGAGCGCATGAATCTCCATGTGGATGCAAAGAGGCACCCTCTTGACTTCTAAGAAGGCAAATTGGTACTCCTCAAGGTCCCGAAGTCCCGTTACGCTACACTTAAATATGGCTCTTGCAACAAGTTGGCACATCGTTACTATGGGCCCTTCACAATCTTTAAGAAAGTCGAAGACTTGGCCTACAACCTCCAACTCCCCCCTAACACTAAGATACATAATGTATTCCATGTGAGCCAATTGAAGCCATTCATAGGCACCCCCAAAGATTATGTGGAGGAACTATTCCCCATGGATGAAGAGGGCCTTATTTAGTATGTGCCTGAAACAGTCATAGGACAGTGTGGAAAGCAACTTGGTACTCGGTCCATTCATGAGTACTTGATCAAATGGCAAGGCTTACCTCTAGAGGAAGCTTCTTTGCAACCAGCGTCTATTTTGAATGAGTTTCCCCACCTCAAGGAGGCTGCATTGTTGACCACACTTGGCCCTTGTTTGGACTATAGCCTTGCTGCTCGACAACCATCTATTTTGGACCAATTTTGGTCCTAGCCTCACCTTACCTACACGAGCTGAAAGTAAACCTTGAGGGCTCGGCAAGAACACCTCACTTGTCTTGATCAAAGTTTCTTATGGGAAGTTATGATTGTTCTCCTACAGCATTCCTATCTTGGATAGCATACTCGCCTGCTTCTCGACAACCATCTGTTTTGCAATAGTTTTGGTCCTGAATTATTTTTAGCCACACCTTACCCACAAGGGCTGAAAGTATATCTTGTGGACGATAGCTCACTCATCTCGTTCAAAGTCTTCTACCCAGAGTTATGGCTGACTTCCTACAGCAGACCCATCTTGGATTGCACATTGTCCACTCCATCTAGGGCCTTGTTTTCATGCCATGGACGCCCTTGCTTATTGCCCTTGTATCACGTGCGGAGTAGTACTCTATAGCCTCCCCTCCTTGTTCCTCCTTTGTTTTTGAGGAAAAAAACTTCATGAGACCGGATGATTTGTAATGAATCAGGCATATTGAAAAATATCAGTCACACTGACGATATAAAAGGTGTAAGAGGGTTTCCTTAGGCATGACGGAATTATCAAGAAATCTCTCTTCCACCTCTCTTCAGCTCTCATGGCTTCCCCTTCTTCCTCTCTCTTTCTCTTTCTCTCTCTCTTCTTCTTGTCTTTTTCTCTCCTCTTCTTCTTCTCTTGTAGTCTTTCTCTCTCTTCTCTCCTTAGTTAGGCTAGCTAGGTCTTCTTCATTGCAAACAGTGATTCTTATCAATGAAGCATATGCTCTAAAGTGTGTTCCTGATCTGTGAGTAGCTCAAACACTCGAGGGACATCATAGGTTCATCGAGAAGCGTGACTTCAATACCGGTAATAAGTCAAATGTCTCACCAAGCTTGACAAGGTAATACCTAAACATCTCAATCTTGAGATGAGTACTTCTAAGCACTGAAAAGGCATTTAATGACACCAGTACTACTGCCCTATGAATATTGATGTGATTTAAATCTCCTTGGACTCTTCACCAAGTGTCGAGGTCATTAATCGACCTTGCTCAACCAAATTCTCGTACACTAAACCACAAGGTGGAGGAGCCAAAAGTCTAGTCAAAGTTCACCTCATTGAAACCTAGGACAACAATAAAACTTAAATCAAGGGTTGTTTGAAGGAGGGGACCTCCAAAATCTTACCTTGAGATATTACATATGTATGATTTCCAACCTTTTTCATATTTACAGCTTTAAAGTTGGTTATCATTTGTAGGGCTATCAATTCTGCTATTTGGTTCGTACTTGGCCACTTCTAAAGGTCTAGACACAACCATTGCCTAAGGCAATAGGTAGCCTTCCTATAATGGACATGGCCTATGCAGATGTAAGGCCTCAAATCCACAAGTTTAATGGAAAAGATTTCCATACCTGGCAAGTCTTGGTAAAATATAAAATGATGGAGCAAGGCTACTGGCCCTTCATAAAAGGGACCAAAGTTATCGACCCATCAAATCTCCTTGATGTAGAAGATGATGAAAGAGCTCAAGCCATCATCATGCTTCATTTGGATGAATCTTTAATTCATCATATATTGACCAACTCTCCACTACCAAGGAGAAGTGGAATGAGCTTGAAAGACTCTATGGCTCTATAGGGAAGAACTCCAAGATCTTTTTAAAGATTGAGTTTTTTTATCTCGGACTATAAACAGGGAGAAGATCTAAGCAAGCTTATTTCACATATGAAGGGGCTCATGGCACAACTAGCCTCTGTTCAAGCACCAATTCATGATGAAGTTGCCATTGCCATTCTTCTGAAGACTATAAAAAAGGTCTTTACAACCCTTGTTACTACCCTTACTAATATCCCAAACCCAACCTTGGAAAGTACCATCCATTCATGCCTAGATGAATAGAAGAGGAACCATAATAAAGGTGCTTTAACATTTACTTTTCATGAGCAAGTGTTAGTCCATACAGCTTCTACAAAGTGCTCCTTCTGTCATAAAAAAGAGCATATTGTAAGCAATTTCTGGAAGAAATATCCAAAGAAAATGAAGTGCAATAAATGCAAAAAGATTGGGCATATCACCAGTAAGTGTGCTAGTGTTCCTGAAAAACCTAAGGAATTAGAGGCCAACTTTTCCTCCCAATCCATAGACGATCAACTCTTTTGAGTCTTGTAACACTCTCTACCTATAACCATATTTTGTAGCCTATTCTCTCCCTCCATCTAGCCTTAGATATTTAATATGCAACCCTATCTCCTTCTCAACCAAAGCCTTAAATATTTCAAAGTGAGTAAACACCTCACTTTTCTCATGTATAAAGTAAACCCATACTTTGCGAGTATGATCATCAATGAAGGAAACATAATACCTACAACCACTCAATGTTGTAGTCTTTGTAGGACCCCACACATCAAAATGTATCAATTCAAATGGCTTCTTGCATACATACTTTTCGTATGGAAACACATGCCTTGCTTGCTTTTCAAATTGGCATGCTTTGCATACTTTATGCATCCCATCAATGGCAAGCCATCCACAATTTGTTTTGGCTACATGTCTTTCAACAGCTACATATTCACATGGCCAGTTCTCTTATGCCGAATTTCAATATTTGCCACAACTCTTGAACCTTGTGCAAACATGACAATATCCATTTTAGGCAGACTTACATCAAGAGTAAATGATCTACTCCATGTTTTGTTTTTGCAATGAAGCTGTGATCACTTTTTAGATCTTCTACATAACAACCATCACATGTGAACCGAACCTATAATCCATGTTCTACCATATAACCAGCAAAAACCAAGTTTTTTATAATATTTGATACATGCAACACATCAACCAAGTACTTAGTTTTTTCCATTTACATACTCAAAGGAAAATTTTCAACATGAGTAATGGGGTGAGTTGTATCATCCCCTATCTTCACATAGCCTAAGGACTCTAAATTGTGCATCTCTCTGAACCACTCTCCATGAGAAGTCATGTGGTTAGAGGCACCTAAGTCTACATACCATACATCATTCTTTGATGAACCATCAACAATCATAGTATTCACAAAGTGCTACATAACAAATAACTATTCACTTCTATCATCATTTTTTTCTACTAACTAGATGTATAATTACCTTCTTACCTTTTTTCATTCTAATTTTAGCCTTTTTTTAAAGTACTTTTTAGAAATGTAACCTTTTTTACCATAATACCAGCACTCTCTGCTATCACCGAAATTCTATCGCCTACTAGAATCCACAACTTGTCCTCTTTGACTCCCCCTTCCTCAAGACTATCCTCCTCTATTTTGCTATACATCATAACCATGACCATGACCACCATCTTGGCCTCTATTTATAGAGTAAAAAACTTGTTTAGGATTGCTTTTTCTTTGAGAAGAATAGGAATCCAAGCCAAGGTTTTTCTCCTCAAGTATCAACATAGAAATCAAGTTTGCAAAATCAGGGATATCATCCCTTGTATTTATAGATGACCTGAAGCTCTTGTATTTATCTCCAAGTCCATCTAAGCATGTAAACACAACATCATCATCATTAACTACCATATTAATAGATACAAGAGCTTCCACAATAATCTTGATCTTCAAGGCATAATCATTAATATACAAGTTCCCTCTTTTCACTTGGTTCAAATCTAACCCTAGGGAGGTCAGTCATAAATATATGTATGTATCACGTGGATTCAACATGAGGGATTTTTAAAATACCATTTTCACAAATTTTTTACATACAAAAGAGTCCCATATAGAGGGATTGCTTACAGATTGAATAGAAAAGGGTTATGTTTTATTAAGGAAAATTTCACAAATAAGGATATTTATAAATAGGCCTTGAACGCATGTGATATAGAGGGTATACATATAGTGAATTCCCCGAGGATCTCACTTGAGCTATAGCTTTTTGGCTTTTGTGTGACTTCGAACAGCCTTGGCAAATTCTTCCATGCAATAGCAAGGGTTTTAGATTTCTACAAATAGTCCATCATGCTATATGTAACACTGACAGACCGCTAATACATGAGTTTACTCTATGTCTACTCCCAATCTTCCTTAGCCTTTACTTATTCTACAGTAGTATTTTGCACAAGAACTTTGGGTGTTACTACCATGTCTCCTTCAATTAATTCCAAACACATTTTCCCTTGAAGAATTTTATTATCCTAAACTTCCATGCATGATGATTGTTCCTCTTACGCTTCTCACTGACAATCTGGTTGTAGTTGTCAAACATTTTGACAAAATAGAAAACCTTACAAAAAGTTACAACCTACAAGTAAGATGATACCACGTACACCCCAACTAAACACACAACCTTTTACACTGAATGCATAAAAATATTGCAATCTACAATATGTATGTAGATGCATTTTGCATCTTCAACCTAGCAAACACTTGAAAACTTCTATATTCAAAATATGTGACTTGTGCACTTGTAAATGGCTGACACATCTAAAACTACATTAAAAACTATTGTTGGGACCACTTGCAGGTCCAGAACAAAGGCCAAAATGACCTGAAATGCCAAAAATCATAGTGGGAGGAGCCATGTAAGGCTTGTGTGCAATGTAAATACACTATTCTTCCTACTCACCAAGTTTCACTACAATTGGAGACTGTAGCCCTGCCAACCTCTAGAGCCTCCAATGGCTATAACCCAAGGTAAATCAAGCAAGGTGGAAGAGCTTCTTACCCATTGCTTGCTTTTGTGTTCCAATGCCTTTACCTCAGTCTCTTCAATCAAGCTCCACACAGCTATGGGATGGTTCTGATATCATGAAAATAGACAAGAGAGAAGAGAGGTGAAGATACCAAGAGCACACACATAAAAGCATTGGGGACTTGAGAGCACTAAGAGATAGGGCTGAAATCTTCGTCTTCTTCTTCTTCCTTCTTCTTTCACAAAAAAAAAAATACTAGGTCTACAACATGATAAAAGACTAACATGAAAATACCACAGCATATGTACGTGCGGTAGCTCAGTGTGGACCTACTAAGGAAAGAAGAGGTGGCACAATGAATGTGCCACAACCAAGGATACTATGTGGGTGTAGTCTTGTTGTAGGATCACTCATATATCCTCATGTCAGTCACCTAATACACTAGTGAATAATATCCTACCACACCACCAAGGCACGTAGTGGATGCCAGCTCATGTAGAGCTCGATATCTCAATGGCCCTTAGCCTATTGGCTAGTCATTCAACCTTAACCACATGACTTTAATCGCTCAAAAGCCTTGAACAGCCTTCAACCAAAATCATCGGTCATGGAATAGTCGAGTAGGACACACATCCCTTGATCCCCATACAATTGAACTCAATTATCTCTTTAGTCCTTGGCCCACATATGTTTAGCCATCTCAAATTGCTGAGTTAGATTCAAACTCATACTATGGACGAAGGTCACTCTGATTATGAACCACGGACTGGGAACCTAGATACAAACTGTAGATTGTGGACTGCATAGTCCCACTTAGACTATGGATTGCAAATTTATGCATGGACTCAAAAGCTCAAATATCCATCCACTCTTGGACTTAGATGCTCGGACTCATATTGCACTCAAACTTGACCCACATACCCTCAACCACCCTACATGCACCATGGTCGTCTAGGTCTTGACCACATCATTGCATTAGGCACACCCATGCATTACCATGAGATTCAAGCCAATGCCTCACATTGGTAACCTCATTCAAAGACACCTTGAGATTACCTATCTTTTCATGCGAGGCATATAGAATATCTAAGGTCATACATCTTACTAAAAGGTCTTATTGAGAGCCCAAGGATGCTTTTAGGTCTAGCAAGGGACGTGACAAGAATATTCTACCAACCAAAGTATTGTCTTCAAAGTGCATCAAGATATTGAGACTAACTATCACACATTGGAGGGTAAGGTACACACTCACCTTGTGCTCAATCCTTGCAGCACTCAAATGAACATCCAAACCAAGGAGCTCATAGATACCCTTATGCTGACTTGCTACACCTCCACATTTGACCTAGAGTTGGACTTGGATGCATCATATGGAGGTAATTGCCAATCTTGAAAGAAGGGAAACTAAAATAAGCCCATAACATTCTATGCAACCATGGACCGTTGATAAGCTCCTAGAGACACCATTTTCTGATAAGGAAATTATATTCTTCTACTTTCAAGAAGAATGTGCTAGAGGCTCTCAAACACCATCCATTCGTGTACCCTAGAAAATGAACTTGAGGAAACATCTTGAGACCATTTGTGTACTTCCTCAAACTGCTCTTTGTAACACCCAAGCAAATGTGCTAGCTAGTAGCAATAGTCAAACCCTTGGGATCTTGTGTGACAATATCATTAAGAGTGGAAACCCTAGTTGTACACATAACCACATCAAAGGAACATCCAACTCTAAAAGACCATGGCCTTTCAAAAGAAACCCATGATAATGTGAAAAAGTTATTGGATTGTAAGAAAGAAATGTCTAAGTTGTTCGGTAATTGAATGCAAGGGAAGCATATGCATATAGGTGCAAAGGGACAAAGTCCCAATGTCATGCAAGTAATATTCTCAAAAATTCCAAGTAGGAGGTGTTGATGAACTTGAAGTCATATGTTGCACAAGGAAAGAATCTAGCAATAGATGAATTTGTGATGTTGCAACCTATAGCTTCAGATTTATAAAAGGTGTCTATGGTTAAGAGGGAGGATCTACTTGTTGAACTTAGGAGTATCATAAGCCTATTGTATGTTTACCTCTAGAAGCTTTATGCACCTGTTTTGTCAACCCCACTTTTTCTTTATTTATGCTCATTATGGGAAGGATCTCGTAAGAAGAATTTCTCCTACGGTTCCAAGGTACATTCGAAGAACTAGGCTTAATCACTTCAAGATCATTAAGGAAGGCATTTTATCAAGTGGAGCCATGCTCTCTAGTGGAGTGAGATTGGATATTAGGTTGCTCCATTGGCTATAAGGGTAAGCTAGCCCATTATGTGCTATGTTTAATCATGTTTTCACCTAATGAGATTTTGGTACTCTAATGTCTCATTTAGGTTAACCTCCCTAGACTATGTACATTATTGAACGATGAGATCATGACTACTAAAGGTATGCTAATAAGATTGATATGTGTTCCCTCACTCATTGTTAGTCCTAGGGAAAAGTGAGAGCTTGCATCCATTGGGACAAAAGGGTAGGACCACTTGAATTCCTTGAGTTACATGATAGTAGATGATATGACATTGTCTAAAAGGTCTATTTTTCATGGTCCATAGGATGGTACCATAATTTCTCCATGGATGGACCTAAGAGGTTTTATGTACTCAATACATTCATGTCCTACACATTAGTCCCTTATTATGTAGCTCACAATGAGTCCAAACTTGTGGCAAGAGGCTATCAAGCATCCCAATTGGTGTAAGGCCATGGAGAAGGAGCTTGAAAGCATTCATAAAATGGAACTTGGACTCTCATAAAGGGATCTCATTTCTAGTAGGTCTTAAGGATCAAATGAATCTTCCACACAGCTTTTAAGCGGATGGCATTTGAGGTATATAAGGCCCTACTTGTGATGCAAGGGTTTAGACATCAAGAAGAATTCAATTACAATGAAACCTTTGCACCCAATGCCCTCCTCACAATCATGTGGCATCTCTTAAGTTTGTTAGCTACCATCACAATTGGTCAATCTATCAAGTGGACATGAAGAGCACTTTCCTAAAGTGACACGTTGGAATAAGAAGTTTACGAGTCCCAACCCATTGAGTATCTATGAGAGAGAAGTGTACTTGTGGAGAGCTCTTTATGGGGCTAAATAGAGGAAGCTTCTTATGTGTATGGTACCATTTGATATTGGCTTATACATTCACCTTGATTTAGAGGGAGTTTGCTAGATCACTTTGCTTGGATGATCTAAGTTCAGCCACTGCACTTCAAAGGTTGCATCCAATAAGGCGTTATTGTCCTTGACATTTAAGATGTCCAACCTTAGTCTTCTCCAAGCATGGGTAACTGTAGACCCCAATTTTCATACAGAACTTCCATCCTTAGTACTTGGATGTGATTTCCATCCTTCTCTTGTTTTGTCCTCAACATAGCAACACTCTAGTGGGTGACATTTGGCGCAAATGGTATAAGACACTGCGGCATCCCACCAAGTCCCTTGTATGTAACTTCTTGAGCTAGAAGTCTCAGTTTTCATTCATGCAAATTGCAAAAGTTTTTTTGGGGCCAACAATTGAGGATTTGATTTTGACCTAATTTTTCATAGCTCAACTTGCTCTCTTAGAGCCACAAAAGGGACTTACACGCAATTATCTCCCCTTCTCTTTCTTTTTCCTTTTTTCTGAATTAGTCTTTTTATTGCTTGATTAAGTTCTAATCGAGGGAATCAACCCCTGTTAAATATCAGTTCCCACAAAGGATGAAGGCATGGCTCATAAATCCTTGAGATCAAAGACTATGATTTGTGTGATCCGACATTAGTTCAAAAGGTTGAAGAGGGACTTCAATATTTATGAGAGAGGCCTATACTGCCTACCCAAATCACATTCCAGGAGCTATAATGCCTCAACTCCTGAAAAGGAAGAAGTAATATGGGTGCAAAATACGTTGAAGAACCATTACTATAAACCTTCAACTGGGAAATGGCATTTCACAAAAATACAACTGAAATTGGCAGAGCTTTATCAATCCTAAAACCTCATCTCCGAACGTTTAGAGGCATTTTTTCCAGTTTCTGCAATTGGCTTGACTACACACCTTGATGATTTGTAAACGCTCAGGAGAACTTAACACCATAGAGGACTGCGAAGAGACTGTAAAGAATCCAATATCTGTTATGCCAGACAATAAAAACACATGAGAGCTCTACACAAAGCAAGGCAGAGAGCCCATATTTTTGCATGTTACATTTAACATGGGTTGGAGGTTGTGGATGCTTCCAGGCAGTACAAACAAGAGAACGAGCTCTACAATAGGGGAAGAAAGAAAACCCGTGTCTCTGATCTGTTACACATGCCACATGGTTATAATATATATATGTCTCACACTAGCATTGTCACAGGAATCTAGATGGGATTATCCAAGGTACAGGGAGCAGGCATACAAGACCTTCACTGTTTTCTTCAAGGTCCTATGATGTCCTCTGGAGGTTAAATGAATTTGAGTGTTCAACAAATTTGTTGCTGCCATCAAGAACAATGGCAATCTCTGAGGCCTGGCTCTACATCACCTGGGCCTGCTATCAGAAAAGCTTTGATCTTTTTGCCTTGAGGCTTAATGAGTAACACGAAGTCATTCATAACAGTGTATTTACTGTGTTGCTTGAAGTCTAGCGAATCTGTTAGCATATTTAATCCACACCAAGCAGGAGGGTAGGTAGCGGGTTTGTCAAAGCTCAACTTTCAATTGCCCATGAAGTAACTGCCCTGTGCATCAAAGCAACACAAAATCTTGAATGGCATGACACAAGTTATGCACATCCCTTTATCATAGGGGAAACCCTCCTGCAACATGGCTACTGTGATATTTCACACCAGATTTTGCAGCCTCTGAAGGCCTTTTTGCATGACTACTAGGACTAATGTCCAGTACCTTGAAGAGTAGTAGTAGGGGATGACCCTTGCCTGCTTTGAGGGAACCTCATTTGCACGACATTTTGTAATTCATCATCCCAGACCTGCAGTCATTGACAATCACATGAAACTTGTAACCAGAGGGAAATAGCAAAAGGTCAGCAAATGGAAATAGAAAACTGATACAAATCCATACCTGGGATACAGGATCTCCAAAAGCTTCCACTGATGTTACTGGAGTGCTGATTGTTCTCCTTAATGTAGGATCTGATGTGAAAGGGTGAACCTCTGCGGGTGGGCATAAACCACCTACTTGCAAGGAGGGTGGTTGTGGTGGTTGCTGATGAGGATGAGGAAGGAGAGGATGACTGTTGGGATTATCTGGAGTCAACAGGAAGGGCTGAGGAGGTGCTCTGGCTGGAAGAGCCTGCAATGTTTATTCAACACCATACACAGATTATATACAACAGGCCTTCCCTTTGCAGAGTCCAGACCACAAGGACTATCATAAGGTCCATGTCCACTTAGGCTAGTGCATTATCCTGCTACCATTTAGAATAATCTAGGATGCTATCTATCTTAAAGCTCTATGCTCAGATCAATTATCAGGAAAATGTAAGAAAAAGTCTAACAACAAAAATTCAAGCTCAAGAGAGCTCACCTCTCTCGCAAAAATGCTATCGATGTTGAATTCCAGCCTTGGATTGACTGCAGCAAGCTTCATAGACAAAAACTGCAATTCATGAAAAGTGTTACACAGTCAGGAGTTTCCAAGAAAAGCACCACATGTTTCTCCGTTTGAATTGTTTTTCCTCATAAAGCCGTGCCTCACCTCTACTTGTCTTTGCAGGGATTGAACATAATTGATGATCTCATCTAGCATGACTGCTTTTCCAGTTACCTGATCACATAGCCCAACAAGTTTTAGGCATCTACAGGACGTGCATTGAAATGCATGCTTTAAGTTGATTGCTACAGCACTCAAAATGTGGTATTTGACAGGAAATGCTATGCAAGCAGAAGCAGTCTCACCTTGCTACAGCCCGGCACTAAGTCCTGCAAGTATTTCATTCTTTCACTGATCTTCTCTCTCCGAACCTGCATGTGACATGTATACAATAGGAATAGATGGAACCATGAGATGATCATATCATTGACAGATTAAATGCCTAAGGGTACAGGCATGATGGTTACCCTCTCAGCTAAGCTATGACTGTCTGTTGCTTGACCTCTTCTTGCTCTGACATGGATATAGTCAGGCTTTGGTGGTTCGGGAGGCTTCGAGCACTCTTTCACGGACTTAGGAGTAGACTCACCAGAGTTAACACTATTGCTTTGTTCCACGTTTGGCTTGGATTCGTCTTCTGCACCAGTATCCCCACCCTTGAGACGTTTGCCTTTGCCCCCATTTGATTCAAGATCCTGCAAAAACGCCATAAGTTTTAACTTCTGCCATCTACGTTGAACCCTACTCGACAGAGACGCTGACCAGCTTAAAACAGAGCCTAGCTTCAAATTAGCATGCCTGCAGCTTGCTAAGTACTGCTGAAAGAAGCAAACTCCAAGCCAAAAAACTTATTCGCATACTTCTCACAAGGTGAAGGAAATTATGATACAGTGACACGTCTTCCTGCTTATTTGAAACATATAAATGGCGCATGCAAGGATGAGGGAACACTAAGGGAAAGGGAAAAGCGTAGTAATTTGCAAGAATGGGACACACGCTGGAGGGATGGATGCTAGTAATTGCAAGAATGGGACGCACTCTAGAGGGAAAGGGAGAAGCGTAGTAATTTGCAAGAATGGGACACACGCTAGAGGGATGGATGCTAGTAATTGCATGAGGGAACACTAAGGGAAAGGGAAAAGCGTAGTAATTTGCAAGAATGGGACACAAGCTAGAGGGATGGATGCTAGTAATTGAAAGAATGGGACGCACTCTAGAGGGATGGATGCTAGTAATGCAGGTGCTTCTACCTGGAGAGAACCTAGCACAAAAGGCACAACCCCCATAAAGACAGAAAACTTGGGTTCATTTTTCATGCAGATACAAAGTGCAGGTCAAGTGCCACACCTTTCCCACGTTGGCAAGCCGAGCACCATTCTTCGATCTATCCTTAGTGCCAACTCTCCTTTTCTTGCCAGAAAGATCGTCAGCAAAGCCAGCCTGCACTGCAGCCCCAATGCCGCAGCCACTGCCATCTCGCTCACAGCTGGACGAGCCTTCCTGCCCTGTGCTCGCATCAGAGTCATTCACGGATGCGCAATGCTTTAGGCTGTTCTGAAAGGCTTCAACCTGTGATGGAGAACCAGTTGAACCTCTACACAGAGCATGATTTTGCCTGTCTACAGCTTCCAACCTGGAATCTTCCACCCTTGTTGACATTAATCCCTGCATTGAGCCATTATCTGGTATTGCATTGGATGCTTGGGCTCCACTAATGGACCGTGCCCTTGTCAGGTTTGCCTGATTGCTAATCACTTTTGAGTCTCTGCTCGTGGGGCCTGCGTGATCATTAGGGATATACCCTTGGGTGGGCTCCCCAAATGCCTGATTGCCAAAAGAAGAGAATTTAGATGCCCTTTCTGGAAAAGCAGGGCCTGAGGAGAAAGCTGCCAGAGGATGTGAAGCAGCATGGCCCAGAGCCAGGCCTCCTTTGGATGGATCAACAGAGAGGCCAAGATCATCAGATGGATTAAGGGAAGGGCCACCCGCAAGCCAATTGCTACTCAAGAGCTTCTCCATGTCACACATTGGCAGAGAACAGGGAGAACCCATCAAAGAAGAATGCCCTGCTTTCCCTGCTGCATTGTTTCCCATTCTTGCCATTGCATCCGGTATAGAGTTCGTTATGTGGCTGTTGCCGATGGCATTGTTTGCTGCAGTCATGTATGCCAGCAAAGAACCATTTGCAGCAAGCTTAGATGATGGATCAGCGAAGTTTGGGTCGACATAGCTGCTGCATTGCTGCATAGCTGCCAATGTGGATACCAGCCGTCCTTCGTCGGGGCACATAAAGAGATTGCTGAGCTTTTCGATGTGGGAAGGGGGGTTAGGCCAAGCTTGATGGGTAACAAAGTCTTGTGAGAATTCAACAACTGGAGTAGAGTAGCAATTAGTGTCGTTCATCCTTGGGATGCCAATGTTGGTAGTTAGTGAAGCCATAGCTGAGCTCTGAGTGTTTGGTTGAGTTGTTGGAACGGAGGCCATTATCTCTCAGGCTCTATGTTACCTTCTGTTACATAGTATAGCATATTATCAGTCTTCCTGCCAAATGCACCGTTTTTTGTGGTTTGCTCTCTCTATGTGCCTATCTGATTCACCTGCCATGAGCTGCATTCTGCTTCTTCGGGTGTGCAATGTGCACCTACGGTATCAGCACTCCCAGATAGCAAGAATGTGGAGCAATACCCTTTTAATTACTGTGTGGGATTGTGTGGGCGAGTGATGGTGTGAGAGCAAGATAGAGAGGAAGAGATACTATCTACAAAAGATAAGCGAATAAGCTGTAGAGATCAGTGGAAGGGGGCCCAAAGAGAGATGATGGGCAAAAGATTGAGCTCAGCAAATAGTGGAAGCTCTGGTGGAAGGATCCGATGATGGAAGAAGGGGAATAGCAACAGGCCCACAGGGGAATATAGACACAAGAGATTGGGTTTCTACAATGTCGTGAGATAGGAGCTGGGGTTGTTATAGTTTGGAGGCACAGAGACGTAATACCTGAGGCTGGGAACAGGGGAGAGAAAGGGAGGAGAGAGAGAGAGTGTGTGTGTGTGAGAGAGAAAGAGACCTTAATGTAAAGAAATGGGAAGATTGAACGAGAGCTATCTGGTGGCACTGTGTGTGGGAATGGCGGGTCTATACTACTATAGTATTGGTACACAGAGATCAATGGAGTACACAGAGATCAATGCAGCAATCAAAAGAAAGGACGAAAAGAAAGGAAGAGAGCTGAAGAGGATGTGTTAACAAACAGTAGCAGCGAAAACGATGTTGGTAGAAGAAAGCGATGCATGTATAGGTAGAGGAGAGAGAGAGGAGAGAGAGAGAGAGAGGAGAGAGAGAGAGAGAGAGAGGGAGGGAGGGAGGGAGGGAGCGACTGTGTGTGAGTGCACTGTGAACTCAGAGAGAGAGAGAGAGAGGAGAGCTGGTGGGGGGGGGGGTAAGGACTCGGGAGTGAGTGTAAGAGGGCTAGAGAGAGAGGGGGAGGGAGAGAGAGAAGAGGAGTCCTGGAGGGGCTCAGAGGGCCCGAGGGGTTGCCCGTCACTTTTACTGTTATATTCCATAAAGCCCTTTCGATCCCGGCCCCGCCAGCCGCCCGTCGCCCCGCCAGCCCCTGACCGCCTACCGCCGGTTGCCCTGCGCTCGACCCGGCCACGTGGACCCCGCACTCGCGCCGGCGTCCCCTCCGTTATGCTGATCGGCCTCTCCGCCTGCCGTTCCGTTCTTTCCTGGACACGTGTCTTCCGAAAAGAATTAATGGGGCCCATTGAAGGCGGGGCCCATTCAAGGGCCGCAGCGGGTGTGGGGCCAGCTGGATCCAGGGTATTCTTTTTCCTTTTCCTTCTTCTTTTTACAGCGCCTCAGTCAACCGTTGAAAGCCGGTAAATTACCCATCATGGTAGTTTTTTTGGGGGCTGCTCTTTTCCCGCCTTCCCGTAACTGACCTTCCATTGAAACGGTTTTTTTGCTTGGACAGAAAATGTATATGAATCCCGGTTTGCACTTGTTAACAATTCCCGGTTTCGGCAAACTTTTGGCCCTTATTTTTCAATGTCAAATTTTTGGTGGTTTAATCGTGAATCCCCACAAGCAGCATAAATTCTCTACAAATCCCTGTTGCCTAATCTGATCACACACAGTTAAGAGCTAAGAAATAAGATATTTTCTAGCACTTGGATTGGCCACCCCTCAAATGTGAAGAGTAAGCAAAGAGCCTCACCCCACCATAAGGGGTGATGGTGCGTCTAGGAGGAGATAGCATAGGCCGACAATTGCGGAGGAAAATACAAATACTAGAATTACTAGCTGGCCAAACTTACGCATTGCGAAATTTGTGACCTGCAATCACCATAATGCAAAGCTCGGCAATCGGTTGCTATTTCATAAACCACCAAACTTTACAAGCAAAGGACTCAAAAGTTGCACTAGTCGCCGATACACCACCTATCCTCCCACTTTTAGAACCCTCTTTTTCCATGGGGTTTGTGGCATCTTTGTGTAAAGCAAAGCTATCCCCACTCCTCCACAGTAGAGGGGCACACATAACAAAGGACTTAGGAGAGCCACACCATTGGATTCACCATCTATCCTCTTGCTATTAGAACCCTCTGTTTGCATGGGGTTTGTGGCGTCTTTGTGGGAAGTGAAGCAATCCCCACTCCTCCAAGCAAGGAGCATACATAACTTACCCCACATGCCCCTTGCGTGTGACCCACCCCTATGAAAGGTTAATAGAACTATGAAACGAGACTCGAGCAACATCCCCAATAAACACTACTGAGGTAAGAGTTGGATTTAGGCCATGTATCCCCCCCCCCCCAAATACAATAACAATTTTTGTTGCATTTTGAGAAAGGTGATTGGAAGGATTTCGAAATAGATGCATGCAAGTGGTTGGTGGTGTGATGCAATTTGTCCTTCTTCTCATCCTCAACTATCACCTAATTTTTTTCTAAAGGATTACTCATGGACAAACCATCAATCTAGATGACAGCAATTTTCTAGTTTGCTTATGCCTTTGCAATGAACATTGAAGAAAAAATTTGGGAGATGGCTCACCATTCAACTTTTAGCATTATGGCTATTTTTTTGTAACAATCTACTAGCTCTTGTACCCTACAAAGTGATATCTCTCTACAATCTAATGTACTTAAAGGGAAAAATCTTTGGACAGTATGGTTATTTTTGAACCTCATGATGGATTTGCATATCCTTAAAATATGGACAAATGGGTGTATAGCAAAAAGGGAGAGGAGAGACCAAAAAGAAGTAGGATTTGAACATACACTAACTAATAGAAATGCTCTATGGCTTTGAAGTTAAACCATAAATGCCCACCCAATTGCTCTTTCACTAACACCCATGCACTATAGAGAATGCATTTTACTCTTCCATGAGGCCACCTCCCTATCAATCCTCTTACCCCACCGTGAAATTTCTTTGTTTGGAGAAAATAGTAAAAGAATATGCCCTGAGTATTGATATCTACATCATGGGAATAGCTCCCAACATGGCCTTTCTTGGGTTCAATAGGAGGTTTTGTTGGTTCTCTTTTGCTCATCTTTTACTATTGGCTCCTTATTCTTTACCATTTGAAACCATACGTGAAGTCTCAATCTAGAAACCTCATCAACTTTCTTACCATGAAAAACATCTAAGTTTTGTTTTAACTCCACAAATATTAACCTCTCAATAGTGCACATAGGGCAAGGGGGATAAATTAGATTCTCAAATAAATAGTTATTTCCAAGCAATTTGAGAAGGGTGGAGAGGGCCAATGATCTTATAAAGAATCTATGAGGCTCTTTGATTGAAATGGGGGATAGATTTCGAGGCTTTACTGCACCTAAGACAAAAGACCATTACAATGCTTACCTTTGAAGCTCTCTTATTAGTCCATGACCCCTTATGTAGAATTAGCCGCATCAAATAAGAAATTTAAGGTGGGATGAGAACATTTCAAATTTGAGTAGACCTTTACAAACGCTACAAAGAATTCCAATTTGTGTCCCATCTCTTATTGAGCTTACCAATAACACTCAATAAAGATGTTAGCCTTGATTGGTTAGGCAAGCTGGATGAATAGAGGTCTCAGATCATCCTAATCTTCTCTTCTTCTAGAGGATATCCAAGTCCCTTTGGTTTAGCTGGTACAATTGTCTCGAGAAGTAATCTACAATCTAGATCTTGGAGGTAAAATCACAAGGGTCACCCCAAACCCTAATGCCTTTCCTATGTAATTTAGAGCCTTTCTTAGGAACTTCATAAGTAGGGAGGGGAATGGTGAAACTAAACCTTCTCTTCTTCCAAATAATATCCAACTCTCTTCAGTATTAACTTAGGATCTAATCGATATCTAAGTTTTTGAGGTAAAATCCCAAAGTTTACCCCAAACATTTACGCCTTTCTTATGTAATCTAGAGTCTTGCTTGAGGTCTTCCCAAGTAGGGAGGGGAACGGTGAAACTAAACCAAATGGAGTCACAAGCAAAGCAAGCCAACTCTATATGAGGTAGAGATATGATGTTTAAATGTCCTTCCACCCTACCATAATATTTCAACATGAAGGATAACTCTAAAATGGCACTTCTAATCATATATTAATTTTCTAATGAGTGATACAATGAATTTTTCTTATAAAAGTCCCTCTTTGGAATGTCAAATATTGCCTTGCCCTTTAGGGGAAGTGTAAAACACCTTTGGAGATTTGTGATGTTCAAATTTGAGGGTTGATGCACTTTAGGGGGTGCACCTATAAGAAGCCATCTTTATCATGTGCATTTAAAGGGTATTTAAAATACCCTTTACATACATATTATAAGGTAATAAATTTACCTCTTTTCTTGAGAAAGTTGTCTTTTTTCAAATTTCAATAAAAAAGCCCCTTTTGTAAACATAAGCATGTAAATTTAGACAAATTTCGTCAAACAAAATAATCATTTTGTTGATCCCACATGCTACAATTACATGTTTTGAGATGTCTACTCCCCAATCTTGAAAAACAATGGAAGGAAACACAAAAACCTTTAATATTTGAAAGGGATTAGTGAATCAAATTACATATATTTGCCATTTTTGTATAACCAAACCGTTTATACATTTTTGATTTTTCAATCTGGGAAAACGATGGTAGGAAAGATATTAGTATTTCAAAACTATATCACATTACATGTATTTGACATTTATGTATTATCAAAGTTTTTACACATTTTCACATATTTTACACTCATTTTTAAAGCCTTAAAGGCTTTTTGGAAAACTTGCAATTTAGTTTACATTAACCTTGGTCTTTCCACAATGATCTAGCCCAAGCCCCAATAAGCACTATGCACAAATATACTTTCTTGAACTTTCAACAATAAGACAAGTTTCTAAAGTGGCTATTTTTTCTACTCAAAATTGTATCTGAGTTGCTAGTCCCACAAATGTTAAAAAGTTGTAGCCTTGTATGAAGGCTAGAAACATTTTATCCAACAAGAAAAAGATCTAGCTAGTAGAATTACACTAAAGTACGATTTTTTGTGTGCAGTACAACCTCGCATTCTAACTACCATGTGGTGCTACAATATACTAAATGTCATTTTATGTATGCACCACAAGCCTACATATCTGTAATTGTTGTAGGACATGTAAGCACTTACACCATTCTAAATCACCTAATGAAAGTGGCACCCATGTTTTTGAAAGTTTAGTGGAGTTTCTAGGAGCTCCATATTCCACTAGCCCCATCATACATGTATGCAACTTAATACAACAAGAAACAAGGAAATGCAAATTGGTTGTTGTTGGATCATGTCAACATGAAGAAGGAAGTGCATCAATGTAGTCATGGGGTGGAGGTGCCATTATGGTCTCATGTTTAGTTCATGTAGAGATTTAATGTACCAAAAAATGGAATATTTTAGTGTGTGTTACCTTGCCATGGATTATATGAAGAATGTTCATGTTCTATATTAGGACTCTAATACTAGGACATGCTCTTAAGGATGTCATTTATCACTATTAGACACAACAAATGAGTCAAATAGAAGGGAATTTTAACAAGAATGCCCTGAAATGGGGGTAATCCTAGCTTGAACAGAAAAGTGTGTGTTTTATCCAAGAGAATTCATAGACAAAGGATTTTGTTTAATTTGGCCTTGAACACATGCCCAATGCACATAATACTTAGGATTTACATATAGTGAACTCCCTAAGGGCATGTTTCTATGCCATATTGAATGTAAGTTTTTGCAATTGCTAAAGAATGCATTAAAATGAGAAAAACTCGTGGACAATTTGTTTCTAGAATTTTGGCAAGCTCCAAGTTATATACTACAATTAGAGAATATTTGTAAATGCAAGGCCAACATTAGTGTTGAAGGGTCAACAACATGAAAATGAGGCCTTTAATCATACTTTTCCATCTTGATTCTCGGGTGTGAAGTTGGGGTTGTGCTCAAGAAGGCATCTAAAAAATGGTTACTTATCCCCTCTCATTTTTAAAGTGTTATCTTTGGTATATGTGTTGGGGGTAAAGGTGCCTCTGCCTAGCCGCCCGTGTATTACTACACTGACAGTACCCGCCACTGCACACTACAGGTGGTGGGCACCCGTCTCACTGTCACTTTATTCTTTATTCTTTTAGTGGCAGTTTGAATAAAGGAAGGCCCGGTCACACATTGTGACTATTGGAGTTCCCATTTGTGTCTCTCTCTCTTCTTGCACTTGCTCTCCGCCATAGCTCACTTCCAAGGAAGCTTCGATCCTTCTCAACTTTCAACTGGTATCAAAGCTTTGGATTAGAGCTTGATCATGGAGCTTGGCCCGGCATTACTTCATCCCGGATTGAAGACCTAGAGCTTGGAGCTTCAATGCCAGCCATGGCTTCTTTCTCCTGAGGTAAGATTTCATCTCCCGCCTCTCCCCGGCCCTCTTAGGCTCTTTGCAGGTATTTCTTGGCTTCATTGGGCACCTTGTATGCCCCCATTCACCCCCTTATCCTCAGCATAACCAGCAGGACCCACAATCATCTCACTTTTTTTTGCGCCTGTTCAAAATCTGGCTCAAAAATCCCATTTTTTCTCATATCTCGAGCATCTGGAACCTGATTTAGGCAAGGTAAGAGTCTAACTTGGGGTTTTGGCATGCTCCGGACGCAATGGCGATGTCAGATCTTGTGAGTTGATTTACAATAAGAAAATGTCATGCTCTTAGCTTATGTGATACTCCCGAGGCTTGGTATTTGATGCCCAGATACTTTGGGGATGTTTGCCCAATGTTTTGAGATGAACTGGGACTTAGTTTGAGCTTCCATAGCTCGATTTATGCAGGGATTTATTGCTATATATTGTTTGGGCAGCAACGTTTTATCAGGGATGGCTTGTGCATAATGCTCTTTGTTGACATTCGGGTGTTATGTTGGATGTATTGATGCTTGGTCATCATGGTTTATGCCCAGATATGCTATTTGAGAGCTATTGAGCCTTGATTTGGACGTGGACACTTTGTTGTTTTACCTCTAGTTTGGTTATGCCTATTGGTTTTGGGCTATGTCTTTGGGATATACAATGAAGTATTGACCTTCGAGGTACGACATTGAGCTTGTCTTTGGTTTCGGATCTTCATTTGAGCTTGAGCTCGGCTTTGGAATGCATTTGATGCTCCGTCTTGGATGTACATATGGCATGTATGTTACCTATGTCTAACTGGTCTTGACATGCTTGGCCTATGCCACTACTACATGCTAGTTACATTGTTTGGATCCGATTGCTACTAGTGCCTTGTCTTGGCTTGCCAGAGTTGTATCTGGGATACAATTGATGTCTATGGATGCTCTAATTGGAGGCTACATAGCCTATATGCTCATGATGTCTTATTGATGTCTAATCTTGGATATTTCATCATTGGTGCTCTCATATGCCCTTCTTCTTGAGCTTCTTGGCTTGATCCATATGGCTTTTGTGCTAGTGGGAGCATCATTGGATGTTTGATAGACATTGAGCAAGTGGTTTATTCTATTGAGCTTTGAGTCTTTTAAGACTGGGATCTTCTTTACTTGGATGTTGCATGGTTGATATGTCGTGGTCCACATACATGTACTTGGCCCGACTTGGGCTTCACACTCCTTGAGCATACACCTCTTTGTGTCAGGTCTTGCCAGTGTTGTGTACACTTTTCCCTATTACACAGGGGATGTGCTGACTTACTAATAGATTCGTTTGACATGCTTGGGTGTTTTCTTGATATCCGTATGACTGTCATATGCTGATTTATGCCCACTTGATGCTGGTTATGCTTTGACAGTCAATGGTTGACTTGGTGCATTGATTTTGCCTACAGTTTGCTCTCATTGTACCTGGTTGTAATTTATTACAGCAAGCAGTTATGTATGGATTGATGTGGAATTTTCATGCTAAATCATCCTGATTTTATGTACTTTTGATGGTACTTGGTGGGTAGCATCATTAGCTATCAGTTCGTGGTCATTCTACCTTGGTTTTGGTGGTATTTTGGCTGTTTACAGCAGAAAACAACAAGCCATTTTGAACTGTCTACACTTTTTTGGATTTCATTATGGGTTCTTCTTCCACTGACAGTGCTATCTTCAACATCACTAAGCTTGATGGTGTGAATTATGCCTATTGGAAGAGCCAAGTTTGGCAGGTATTGGTGCAAAAATCGCAGATAAAGCCACTAAGGATTCATGGTGAGCAGCATGAAACTATGATTGATGACGAATGGGATGAGCTTGATGAGTTATGCAAGTCCGCCCTCATCTTGTCTCTCACTGAACATGTGCATTACAATGTGGTTGAGAAAGCACAGACTGCTTAGCAGCTTTGGGATAAAATTAAGAACCTCTCTAGCAAGTCAGATGTATTGGCTGAAGCAGCTTATGGACATGTGCATGAAGGAGAATATGACAATGTCTACTCATTTGAGCAAGTTCCATGCTATTCTCAAGAACTTGACTTCGCATGGCATTACCTTTAATGATGAGGTTACTCCATTGTTTTTGCTTGGGACTCTAAGTGAGTCATGGGATGTATTCCGCACTGCCTTATGTGCTCCTGCTACTATTTTGAACTTGCCTGATGTAGAGAGTGCTCTTCTACAGGAAGAGATCAACTGTAAGAACTTGGATGCCTCTTGTGTCTCGCATTCTTTGACTGTTAGAGGCAAGATGGTAATGGCAAGAATGACCATGGGAATGGTCATGGTAGAGACTCGCAGAAGTCTAGGTCTAAGTCGCATGGTAAGTTGCGCAATAAGTCTCGTGGGAGAAATGCTAATGTGGCATGTCATCATTGCAGCAAGAAGGGTCATATATGTCCATAGTGTAATGAATTGTATAATGAGAATAGCAAAGAGAAGGGAAAAGACAAAGTACAGGAAAAATCCGTTGATCGCAGCATTATGCCTGCGAAATCCAGTGTGAAAATCGAGGAGATA
The DNA here is from genome assembly GCF_053477565.2 of Lygodium microphyllum. Lineage (NCBI taxonomy): Eukaryota > Viridiplantae > Streptophyta > Polypodiopsida > Schizaeales > Lygodiaceae > Lygodium > Lygodium microphyllum. Next base: position 46,417,018 of record NC_141156.1, read on the forward strand.
AATGTCATGTAGACTGATGACTCCGATGAGGAGTACATACTTGCAGCTAGTTCTTGTGATGCTACATCATTGACCGATGTTCACGCTATGTATGCGTAGTGTTGGCTTTTGGATTCTGGTGCTTCATTTCATGCTACACCATGCCATGAGTGGTTCCACTCTTACCGCACTGTCTCTAGTTCAATTCGCTTGGGTGATGACAGGTCACTTGCTATTGTGGCATTGGAGATGTACGACTGCAGTTCTCTACTGGTATTACCTTTCTGTTACAGGATGTACGTCATGTACATGCACTTACATGCAGTCTTATGTCTATAGGGTAGCTTGATGATGCTGGGTTTCATGTTTCATTTGGGGATTTTGCCTGGAAGATCACCCGTGGTGGCAGACTTGTGCTTGCTAGAGGTGCCAAAGCTAGCAGCCTCTATCCTCTTGTAGTTGATGGGTCCTTTTTTGACCATGTTTTGTTAGTGGGTTCCATCCCACATGTATCTCTTTGGCATGCCTGTTTAGGCCATATGTCCTCGAAGGGAATGAAAATGCTTTCTGGTTTGCAGTGCTTACCGCCCCTTGACTACTCATGTTTTGATTCATGTGAGCATTGTCTTTATGGCAGATAGACTAGGAATACACATAAGAAGTCTGGTAGGACACGCATGAGTGAGCCCGTGGCATTGGTACATTTGGATGTTTGTGGGCCCATGCCCTGTTAGTCTTTGGGTGGTGCAAAGTATTTTGTAACCCCATTAAGCTTAAGTCCGATGTCTTGGCTATATTTCAGAGATGGCTTGCATTTGTTGAAAACCAAGCTGGGCATAGGCTGAAATGCCTTACTACTGACAATGGGGGAGAATATGTGTCACATGCTTTTGAGCAACTATGTGACGAGAGGGGTATTAAGCGTCAATTGACTGCCCCCTATACCCCACCCCATAATGGTTTGGCTGAGTGGATGAATAGAACCATCTAGGAGCGTGTACGTAATATGCTTAGCCATGCAGGCTTACCACAGAGCTTTTGGGTTGAGGCAGTCAATACAGCCATGCATGTCATAAATAGATCACCTTCTAGTGGTTTGGATTTCCAGGTTGCAGAGGAGGTATGGACTGGGAAACCTCCATCTCATGCGCATCTACGTGTTTTTGGATGTGAGGCATTATGCCATGTGTCCAAAGACAAGCGTACTAAGTTGGATCCTAAGAGTGTCAAATGCATTTTCATTGGCTATGGGGATGCAGGCGAGATGGGTTACCGCCTCTAGGATCTGTAAGCGCGGAAATTCATCTACAACCATGATGTAGTATTCCATGAAGACAAGATGCATAGGCAGCCTGAGAAGGTGGTAGAGATACGCAAGCTTATATTCCAAGAGGAGCCACGTGCTCCTGCATAGCCAATTGGACAACCTACAGCAGTAGTTGGTACACATGGCTAGGGTGTTGGACCGCTTGCAAAGCCTGTCGTGAGATGGTCTACTAGAGATAGACGTCCACCTGATAGATTTGAGCCCTCGATGCATTATGTCTTGGTTACAGATGTAGGAGAGCCTCTCACCTATGATGAGGCTATGCGCAAGGGTGACAGTCACTCTTGGGAGAGGGCTATGCAGCCTGAGATAGACTCCTTGCACAAGAATATGACTTGGGATTTGGTTACCTTGCCTCAGGGCAAGAAGACTTTGCCATGCAAATGGGTGTACAAGCTAAAAATTACCTCTGGAAACCCCAAGCCAGCTAATAAGGCAAGACTTGTCGCTAAGGGTTTTAAACAGGAGCATGGAGTTGACTTTGATGAAGTCTTTTCTCTTGTCCTACGCTTGGTTTTGGCCTTAGTCGCATAGCTTGACTTGGACATGTATCAGATGGATGTCAAGACTGCATTCTTGCATGGGGATTTGCATGATGAGATATACATGGAGCAGCTTAAGGGCTTTGCAGAACCTAGCAAGGAGCACCTGGTGTGCAAGTTGAAGAAAAGTCTTTATGGCTTAAAGCAGGAACCTAGGGAGTGGTATCGTAAGTTTGATGCCTTTATGCAGTCACAGGGCTACATCAGAAGTGCTATGGATCCATGTCTTTACATGAAGAAAGCCCGTGATGGCTCATTGCTTATTTTGGTACTTTATGTGGATGATATGTTGATAGCAGGGAAAGCTCATGATGAGCTAGATGCTCTTAAAACTCAGTTGAAAAAGAGCTATGAGATGAAGGATTTGGGACATACCTCTCACATTCTTGGTACGCGCATTAAGCACGGCAGACATTAGGGACTACTCTACCTCTCACAGAGGGAGTACATTCATAAAGTCCTTGAGCGTTTCCGCATGCAGGACGTAAAGCCTATTGGCTGTCCATTACCTTCTTATATGAAGGTTTCACAGGCTGATCGTCCGTAGATAGATGAGCAGAGGGCCAAGATGGTCAAGTTCCCTTATGCATCAGTTGTGGGCAGTTTGATGTATGCCATGATAGCCACTCGTCCAAATATTTCCTTTGTAGTTGGTGTTGTGGCACACTATATGGCTACACCTAGCAAAAAGCATTGGGATGTTGTAAAGGGTATCATGAGATACCTGAAGGGCACATCAGATATGTGTGTTTGCTATGGCAACTAGGATACATGAGTTGCGGGCTACACAGACTTCGATTATGCAGGACATGCAGATAGTAGGAAGTCCACTTCCAGCTATGTCTTTACCTATGCTGGAGGTGTTGTTTCTTGGATGTCCAGGGTTCAGAAGTGTACAACTCTCTCTACACCGAGGCCGAGTATGTTGCGGCCATCGAGGCTTGCAAGGAGGCCATATGGTTGGGCCGTTTGATTCATGACCTTGGGATTGATACTATACCTACGCTGCATTTGGATTTTATGAGTGCTATTCAGCTAGCCAAGAATCCGGTCTTCCATGCGAAGATGAAACACATTGAGGTGAGGAATCACTTCATATGTGGGGTCGTGGAGGAGAAGTCTGTTGACCTTGTCAAGATCTCCACTGAAAAAAATCCTGCATATCTACTCACGAAAAGCCTCACTACTGAGTGCTTTGTCTTCATCAGGAGATTGATGGGTGTTGGATGAGATTACGTTTTTCCTCATCCTGTTGTACATGTGTACATTGCACTATTTTTCATTTCTTTTCCCTCCTCACTAGGGTAGATTTGCCTTTAAGTGGGAGGTTGTTGGGGGTAAAGGTGCCTCTTCCTAGCCACCCATGTATTACTACACTGACAGTACCCGCCACTGCACACTGCAGGTGGCGGGCACCCATCACCATCACTTTATTATTTATTCTTTTAGTGATAGTTTGAATAAAGGAAGGCCCGGTCACACATTGCGACTGTTGGAGTTCCCATTTGTGTCTCTTTCTCTTCTTGCTCTTACTCTCTGCCATAGCTCACTTCCAAGCAAGCTTTGATCCTTCTCACCTTTCAATATGACCATCCTACTAATCACAATGAGATACACTTGATTGTTAGTTTTAGTAACATATGAAATGGGCTAAGTATTGATTTTTTATCAAAGTCTTGATTCATTGGACATTGGAGTTAGCTTACTTGAACAAAGCATTGAGGTCATACTTAGCAATACTTAGAATCAAGATAATCGATAAATCCTCAATAGATGATGGTGATTTTTGGGCGATTTTTGGCAAGGTAAGACCTAGTTGAAAGATAAACATATCATAAATAGTTCCAAGGTTTTGTTCCCTTTAATAAATAAAATTAGAAATTTGACTTTAATTGGCAAATAATTGTGCTACATTTTTGCCTAGGTGATCTAGCATACATTTTGAGAATTGAATTATATGATAATAATTGAAGTAGTGCTTAAAAACTCCAACTTAAACTCTTCTTACACTTCTTTGGCCATGAAAGTAGCAACATATGAACTAGACACTATGATTCTAAAGCTTCTAGACCATTGTGGTCATTGGGTGGGGGAGGACCAAAGGTCTCTAATACAAGCAACCACACATAGTATGCAGGTAGACAATGAATCTTGAGAATGCTAGATTCTACTCTGTAATGACGAGATGTGAAAGTATAAGAGTAAGAGCACTAAAAGTACTCTAGTTCCATGTCTAAAAGCAAACCCATAAAAGTCTGCTCACATAGAAAAAAACCTTGGTCCATCCATGTAAAAATGTTTGTGTATGAGAACTCATCCACAACTAAACTTCCAAAGGTAGGCACAAGGCTACTAAATCCCTTAAAGTGAAAGCTGTAAATGAAAACAGGGTGTAGTAGATGAGCCTACAAAGGTGTAACTTTAAACCTTTGTGAAAGTTTTCAAAATTTTCTCTCATAAGAGCCTTTATGAAGCCATTGGCTACATTAATGTGTATGTATATAAGTTGTGGTTATTTCCCTTGCATGTGGTATTTCCCTTAAATAATGATTTTGTGCCCCAATATGCTTTATACATGCATACAGTATGGGGTTTTGTGTGACCATCAAAGCACTATGATTGTTAGAATATATAGTCAAGAAAATATTAATTCTAAGATTTTCCAATAGAATGAGAAGCTACTTGTACTCAACTTCATAACCCCAAGGTGGCTCTATAGGTTGCTTTGACTGAACCATGAAATGCATGTCACTGAGAAACGAAATAATTTCACTAGTTGATGTATGATTATCATAGCATCATGTGCTTGGTCAATATACATAATGAATCAAGCATAAGGAAGAAGACCTACAAAACAAATGAGTGTAATCAATGATGTAGCAAAAGACTTGATTACATGCTAGCAATGTTTAATGCATGGACATGAATAAATCTACTCAAATGGGAAGCAATATATTGTGTCCAATTGAGTCATGCACGAGTAAATTGGGCAATTGACAACAAGTTGATAAATGGGAATGTCTAAAGGATCTTCTAGATCATCAAACAGGAGCTTTATGTCAAGCTCCATATAGGAGTAAAAATAGGCCTACAATCAATCATACCAAAGTGTTCTAGCAAGTCCTCAATATTTGGTCAAAGGGGCATTATTGAGAGCCAAATGCCCCTTTGACCAAATATGAAATAATAATGCAAATGACTCAAATTTGTGGCATCAAATTCTTAATTTGAATCAACAAGTGCTTAAAAAATTTCCATGCATGGATCAACTATGATAGAATCATCCACATAAAGATTGACAATGAGCAAATCAACTCGATCTCGAAGTACATAAATTGTACTATTTATGGAACTATTTTGAAAGAAATAAGAGCACCGGGAACTTGTTTCACCCATAAAGGGCTTATGCAAGCAACATACTAAATTATGCTTAAAGCCTACCTTAATAAAGCCAATAGATTGCAATGCATGTAGTTCTTCTTGCAAATTTCCACTAAGCAAAACAATTTTAGCATTCACTTGTACATGCTAGCACTTACTTGCAAGTAATATAACAATAGTACGAATGGTTTCTGTACATGAATTGAGTGCAATATCTCTCATAATCAATGCATTAACCTTTGGCAACCAATCAAGGCTTAAATAATTAAATATAACACCAACTTTATGTTTGAGTCTCAACACCTAGTTTGTACCAATTGCCTGCTTTTTAGTAGGCAAATTACATATTAACTTCCATGCATCATTTTTCTTAATGGAGCCCACCTCTCATTGTGTAGCTATACTAATCAATGCTCATCTTCTAGCATGCCATATGATATAATGCTTCCTCATTAATGGCAATTGCAACAACATTAATATCAAAAAGATGCCTTGCATGAAACAAGTTTCTTTTGCATCACACAAAGTCTTAAATAGCCATCTAAGTGGGCATCACATGATTCATAGCATTTTTCTCATGCAATGCATTCTTTAGACTTTCATGATCAATACATACATGACCAAAATCTAGTGGTACAAATTTTATATTCCAGTTGGTTGCAAATAAACTTTTAGAGGCTCAAAAGCATCATGCTTGAGCTATATAAAGGCAACAATGTACCAAATGCATTCATAAGTCCAATAGCATGTTATAGTTTACATGAGAAAAAAGGTTGAGATGCATACAATCCTTGAACTCAATTATCTTCCCTATAAAAGGCACATAAATTTGGTAGGACTTATATTCCATGGTATAGCCAAGAAATATAACCTTTTAATCCTTATGCACCAGTTTAGTTGTAATGCTATAGCTAAGAAAGATAACATGTTTGTCCATATGCATGAAGATTATATCTCTAATGTGTTAGCACATGCATATATGCCAAACTTCCAAATGCTCACATATGAGTCACAATAGGTCTACCAATCTGTTTTATCTAAGTGGTCATCAATTTCAATTCTTTAATAGGATAATGATGAAGTACATAGTTTGCACACAATTGCTTCCCACTAGGCAAGTGGTTGTTTTTAAGCATACATCTTGTCATTCCCATCAATCTACATTTATGTGTTTAGCTACATAATTTGGTTGCGATATGTAAGGAGTAGTAGATTGATATGGATGCCACTAGATTTTCTAGCCATATGCATCAATCTTATATCTTTAATGTGCTTGCACATGCATATATACCAAACTTCCAAATACTTGCATATGAATCACAATAGGTCTACCAATCCATTTTCTCTCAATGGTCATCAATTTCAATTCTTTAATAGGATAATGATTGAATACACAACTTTCATACACTTGCTTTAAACAAACATCTTGCCATTTTCATCAATCTACAAGTATGCATTTCACTGCATCATTTTGTTGTGGTGTGTAAGGAGTAGCAAATTCATGTGGATGCCACTAGACTTTCTAAAATTCTAAATATGTACACAAAAGTCACAAGCTTTTGTCCACAAGTATATTAAGCTAGAGAAAGAAACAAAATAAAAAGCTGCAAATGCATATAATTAAGTCTGAAACAAAAATCCGATCGTGTAAGGTCATCAATAAAGGTTCCTAGCAAAAGAAAAACCCTCATTGGACCACATAAATCACTATGCATAAGTTGTAATTTTTGTGAAAGTCTAATAGGACCATCTTTTTGAAAGGAAAATGTGGCATATCTCCAAGTATACATCCCTTACATACATGCTTAATAGGAACTTACACATAAGAGGTAGCACTATATAATGTACGCATGCAAAAGAGGTAGATTTAGGTGACCAAATCGAGCATGCCATTACTCATTGTCATGAAATGAATCAAAACTAGAAGTGATCATGAAAACGTGATGTGTGACGCTACTCTACTCGTACAAATCAAGTCTCTAAAGACCACAAAATAAAGTGCTAGAAAGCACTAAGTGACTTAGGATCTTGTCTAACATGAACCAAGCAAGAATGACCTAAATGAACTTTCAATCCAATGTGTGTAAGTGTTGAACAGAAACAATGTATATTCCATATGCCAAGTAGTGTTTGCAAAAGTAAATGCATCCATTGCATGATGTCAAATCTACATTACCAATGCCTTTTACAACTTAAGATGCATTATCACCTCAAGTGTCTACCCCACCATGAGGTACATCTTGCAAAATAGTAAAAGTTTCATGCATGATCTGATGTGCTTTGAAGAAGCACCACTATAAATGAAGCAATCAACATTAGAAATAGAATCACACAATGAAGATGACACATAGTAGGTACAATAGGCTATGAATGCATGACCTATATGAGCTAAATTTGCTTCTTCTTGAAGCAACCAAGCTTTCCTTGTTTTTCTTATTATTAGTACCAATAGACTTCTTGCATTCTTTTATCAAATGACTAGGTTTTTGGCAAGTAATTGCTTCCCTACCACTCATTAGTAGACTTAGAAGCATCTGACTAGAATAATGCTTTGCCCTTACTTATTCACTAGAAGATGTAGCCCCAAACTATCATTTGCCTTTGTGAGAAGTAGCAATGTTTGATTTGAAGAAATCATAACTTTGTTGGCTCTAGCTTATATCTTAACAAGAGTGTTATGAGCTCATCAAGAATACCAAACAACATTTCTCTTTGATAACAATTGCAAAGGAGTAGTAAAAGCTTATATGCATAAGGCAAACCATGATGTATAATAGAAGCAAGATGTTGTAGAAGCAAGAGCAACATCTGATATTATATCATTAGTATTGATAAGCTACTCTCTTAGATCCTTCATTCAATTGAGATAGGGACACATAAATTATCCTTCCCTAAAGCTTTATTTTGGATCTGGTAAAGAGAGATGAGCTTGTCCCATGCTTCCTTTGAAGTCTTTACACATGAATGGATATGTGCTATAACCTATATTTTACCCATGGGAGGTATTAAAACATGTGCGTGGGGAAGTCACCAATAAAATTCTTATTTATACTCGCAAAATCTATATAAACCTACAAATGTTATTACAAAAATGCCTTAAGAGTGTTCGTAAATTTTCCAAAGTGTCCTAGAATTATAAACTCACAGGTACCTTTTTTTTAGTAATAGAACACGTGATTCTAACACTAGTGGCTCCCATGTGGTGACAAAATAATGATAGGCTATTTTGAGGCAACAATTTCAGTAGAACCTCAAAAAGAGTATGGTTGAGCATGAAACACCTCAAGAGAATGATGATGAAAATAATGTCACTTAGTACATGTAAGGCTACCAAATTTACTAATCCTAATGTTAGAATCTCAATTGGCTAAAGTCCCAACCCACATAAGTGTGCTTATGAGGTAAAAACCCATGTTTAGCTAATGTATGTGACCTTGTTGAGTAAGACTAACAATGAGACCCTCCAATATCTTATGGTTTCTTTTATAGATGCATGTTATCACATAAGGTAACATGAAGAATGTTTTTAAAGCTAGTTTTGCTACAAATACCTAAGGAGCACATTAATATATACTCTTCTATACAATGGGGGTTGGTTAAATCATAAGGGAGGAGAGTACAAAGAGAGAGTATTATGCATATGTTAAAAAAACTATTCATACATTAGGAACCATAAAAGTAATACACTAAGATATTGAGATATGTAACGTAGGGAAAATCCCTTTTGCAATCTAAGTTCATTTTTAATTAATGGCATGTTGCATATAGTTCAACCATCACAATCTCACAAAACAAGAGGAGACAATATTGGTAAATTATATGCTACATTGTTCGAGCATGTTGATGCTGAGTGCTTCTATTGTTTCTAGATTAGTGGAGGGTTACTTATTAGAGCAATGTGTGAGTAGAATTCAATCATTGAGTAGACTTGGATACCCTAAACAACGTACATAATTGGTATAATAGTATGACAATGAGGATCAATGAAAAATTGTGTTGTCAAGAGACAAATATAAAAAAGGACTTCTCATGCTGCTACCTCATGATATATTAACTACTTAGGCACATATCCAACCAAATTTGTTAACTTTTATGCTTTCCAACCCATTTGCAAGCCATATAACACCATATATAGCAATTATTACACTTTATAAACAATGAACAAGGCCTATCACAATCATGGTGTTTCTTCCATTTTCATGAGTAAGTTGTTTGTCAATTTCAATGACTTTGCTTTCTTAGGTCTCATTTTCACCATAAGAGTACAATAGTTTTAGGCTTTCTCAGGATCTCCCCTCTATTTAATATCAAAATCTTTCCAAGAAAACTCTCATTCACAGTTTTACAATAGGAGTACATTGTTGAGATTTAGGCTTTCTAAGAAAATGTCTATCTGGTCCTCTCCTTCAATATAAAAAACTTTCTCTTCACATGATAGATAGTACACTGTTGAGGTTTAGTCTTTCTGAGGAACCCCTCTTCATTCAATTTCAAAAACTTTCCTTGAAAGCCCTCCCTTGCATTCTCAATTGAGTACAATGTTGAGATTTAAGCTAAGAAAATGTCTCTCTTCACAAACACACCTTCTCTTCACATGCTACATAGTACAGTGTTAAGGTTTAGGCTCTATAAGGAAACCTATACTTCACTATCAAAAACTTTCCAAGAAACCCTCCCTCCCATTTTTCTCCTACACATTTTCATAATAGGAGTACAATGTTGAGATTAGGCTTTCTAAGAATATGTCTCTTCTCTCCTTCAATATGAAAAACTTTCTTTTGATGTGACATGTAGTATAGTGTTGAGGTTTAGGCGCTCTGAGGAAACCCTCTCCCCTCTAGTTGAATTTCAAAAACTTTATGTGAAAATACTCCCTTGCATCTTCACAATAGGGGTATAATGTCAAGTTTTAGGCTTTCTAAGAAAGCATCTCTCCTCTCCTTCAATATCAAACACTTTCTCTTCATATGATACATAGTACAGTGTTGAGGTCTAGCCCCTCTAAGGAAACCCTCCTGTCTACTTCAATTTCAAAAAATTTTCGTGAAAGCCCTCCCTCGCATCTTCACAATAGGAGTACAATGTTGGGTTCAATGCCAAATTTTTTTTATTCACATGATACATAGTATAGTGATGAGATCTAAACCCTCTAAGGAAACCCTCTCCCCTCTACTTCAATTTCAATTTTTTTTTGAAAAAGCCCTCCCTTGCATCTTCACATATAGGAGTACAATTTGAGTTTTAGGCTTTCTAAGAAAACGCCCCTTTATGCCCTCTAAGGAAACCCTCTTCCCTCTACTTCGCTATTAGAAACTTTCCAAGAAATCCCTCCCTCACATTTTCACAACTTGAGCACAATGTTGAGATTTAGGTTGTCTATGAGAACGTCTCTCCTCTCTTCAATATCAAAAACTTTCTCTTAACATGATAGATAGCAGTGTTGAGGTTTAGGCTTTCCAAGAAAACCTTCTCTCCTCTACTTCAATTTTAACATCTTCCTTTTAACATGATAGATAATACACCCTTGCCTATTTTTGACATGGTTGAATCTCTTATCAACATAAAATACTTCCATAGTGCTTTCTAATAATGTATTTCACAATTAAAAGAGGTTAATCCAAGGCTATTCAAAGCTCTAACATTTTTTAAGCATAAGTAATTATCATTTTTAAAAACTTACATGGGAGTATGTGGAAGGAATGTTAGTGTGTTCTTGTGCATGGCTACTTTGTGCTTATGTTTGTGACTCCGTTGATGATTTTATCGCTTGGCATAAGTTAGGACTTTATTTTAGTGAAAGCAAAGGAGATTGCATTGTGTAATTATGAATAAAAATCAACAATAAGATGCAAATTTTTTTACAAGTACTCTTTTTTGATACTTATGTTCGGCGACTCATGATCGGGGTTTTTGTCCTACCCCATCACATGCATCAAGTTGTATGACTCTTCTTAGTATATGTATGATAAATATATGAAATGTAGGTTTGCTTGATGAGTATTCAACTTTTAAGTCAATTAACACACACACACACCCATGGTCACACACATGCACACTCACACACATGTACGCACACATGCACACATGCATGCATGTGTGCATCATCAAAAAAAATGTCTTACTTAAGCAGTGAATTTCATGTGATACAACTAATTGAGTATTTAGTGTCACCTACCTTTTAGGGAATATAACCATCAACTACCAACTTATGATTGTCATAAATGTTTCTAGTCTTGACAATAGATGTGATATAGTATACACTACATTGTGAACTTGGTAAAGTGAAAATAGATTCAATAGAATGTCCTCTCCTTTTAGATTGAATAATTCTATATATAATCATAATGCTTTAAAGGCATAGAACCAACAACCTATCAAGTGAATTGTAGTAAATGCCAATAGGACACCACTACAAACTACATACTTTAAATAATTATGAAAGCTATGTATCTAGTGACATATTTTTTTAGCTATTCTATTTTATTCTACTAGTGGAATCGATAAAAAAGCAAGGTATTTGTGTCAAATATTATGCTTCACGTCTCTTCGCAATTTCTTTTTGTTAAGGATTCATCTTAACCTAACTCAATACTTATCTTTAGAACTCCTTTAGCTCATGTCTCTCTAGGAAACCTCAAACTTGCTTTTTTGCAGCTTTGTCTCACCGTAGTGGCTATTAGCTCATCAAGCCATCTTGCATATTTCCCTACACATCTATGTATTCATTTACTTTGAATTCTAGCACTTCACTTTTGCAGCTTTACACAGACATTGAAATTTGTGGACATAACTCGTACATTAAAATCCTTTTAAGCAATGACATGTAAATATTTTTGAGTAAAAGGTTACTTGCTATATTTTGTTAAGCATGATAGCTCTAAAGCAATGGTTACTTGATTGGATACCAAAGAAAGGTTAATGTTATTTGAGTAATCCATCTTCAAGAGGATCTACGTAGCCCATAATCATCCAAACGATATCATGATAACTTTGCTAATTCCAAGTTGAAAAGGCGCCCCTTCAATTAGGGAATATAATTAGATGAAGATTCTTTTCATAATCAAAATGAAAGGTTTTAGTAGAGGAACTTAGAAGGTTGATTATTCAAACTTCAAGGATTTCTTTACAACCTTCAATGTGGTTGTTGGATTTCAATACATCTAAGTTTTTGATGTTAGCATTCAATCATCCCTGGGGATTATAAAACTCAAAAAAGGCAAACATCTTCTTACATAAAGTGTCTACACAATAAAGTAGGTGGCAATACCTTTACATAAACTAATTTAGCATTGTAGATATCGAGGTCTTGCATGGTGTGCCATGGCCTGGATTCCAACTGTGATGATGAGTATTTGTCTCTCTACTTATTGCATTCTATTGTGAATAGATTATTCTCAACAATCTAGGTTTGAATTTTAACTGACATCAGATGAACTCATTTTGTTCAAGAAAGGAAGGAGGTAAGTTTAAGACACTCGAATAATGCCATTGATCTTAACAACATTATATCTATAAGAAATAAATCTTACGTACAAAAGATCAAGAGTTTGCCAAATAAAGTACTATGTATATTCAAATTTTCAAGGAAGATTTTTAGGAAGAAAGGGCACATGAGAAAGCATGATTCCTTTTGAGAGCCACATGTTGATATAGGCACTAAATTTTGATTTTTATATTTTCCAAGGCTCAAGAGATTTCAATCTATCAAGAAAGGTCAACATGAAAAATTAGGTTATATCAATGACAATTAGTAATTACATTACATAAAGACAATGCTGAAAATTAACCCAAGTAATTGATTTGGCAAATACTACTAAGAATTTTATAAAATGCACACAATAGGATCTGAGCAAAGTCAAAATAACTATTGTATGCCCTTTCAATAAAGAAGTAGAATGCACATGATTATGTGTTGTAGGAAAAGTAAAAGTGAAACATAAAAACCAATGGGATCACAATACAATTAGTTTGAGTGTACATTAAGTTTGATAGGTGCATGAGTTCAAACCATGGGTTGCACTTCTTCGGTGACACAAAATCTATTCACATACAAAGGTGAAACATAAAAGGAACTCTTGCGATATATTTATTGAGATGATCATTGAAGAGAAAAAGCTAGTCATACCAAGTTGAAGATACACATGACGACCATTGGTGTCACTGTTCGCACTAGTGCACTCGTAAGAGCTTTGACGAATGTCAAAAGAAGATGTGAGTGCTTGAAGCATTGGACACTTTGTTAGGTGTAAACCCATGCCAACACATAATGTTATAGCCAACCAATTGACTAAGCTTACCATTCATGTGGTTAACCAACTTGCTGATCATCCCCCTTAACATAACAATGATATGAATTTTTTGAAGAGAATATTACCCTACACCATGGGCTTATTAGACTCCTATCAATCTAGCCATAATTCCAGTCACTTCACTAACCTTTTCCAATTCACACGACAATGAAGTCCACATAGGCAATCTCCTATCATCTAACTAGACCCCTTCTAGTGTTTGAATATCAATGTCCAATACCATCATGAATTCTCTTTATTTTGCATCTTAGAACATTGGAAACTTGGAGGGTAAGTGTAATTTCAACAACATCCCCAACATTGGGGATGGCTATATGAAATGGTTAAGATGGAGGACACATTCTTCTATGTAGTATATAAGGCTAGTCGTTAACCATTATACTACTAACTAGACCCCTTTTAATGTTTGAACCATAAAGGCTATGCTACCTAAATCCCATAAGTGCTTTTCCTCACTTTGGGGCCTTTCAACACTCCGCACTTCTAATATGAATAGTAATGACATGAGGGGTGGGGCTTGAAGTTTGCTCAACATAAGTTTATGCCCATAAAGTTGATTTTCATAAGTGAGAATGTATTTTCCTTAGAATATACAATGTGGATAATCACTTCGTATGTATATGCCCTATCACATTAGCTAGTTGCCGAATTGCCTACATATACATGATGGCTATATTTATCCACATTCTAAGATGGCTAGTTAGAACCTATGAGAGAAAAACATATATACCAAGGGATAGTTAGAATCTAAAAGAGAAAAGTTGTACATACATACCCTCTAAGGTAGTTTCTTAAATCAAGGCTATTTATATTTCCCTAAAAGCACATGTAGTTTGTTTCTTCAAGTAGCTACACAATTAGAAAAATGTTAGTGAAATCTAATACATTTTGCCTCAAAAATTCATCTTATACCATCTTAAATACCCTTTGGTGTGTTACATAAAACGTGACATTGTCACCTCCTTTACTTTGCAGAACATAAATGCCTACCATGATTTCTTTCTTGTTATGATTTGTAAATGAGATTGTTGAAGTAGCATATTCAAAATTCATTAGATCATTGAATAGCTACAAAAGAACACTTTCCTACAAGAGGCATGTTAAAAGCTTGTTAAGAGTAGCTTGGACAAAAAAACATCAAAATATAACTAGCCTTAACCTCAATAATTGGCCTTAAATATATAACTAGCCTTAACTTCAATAACCTTAGGAATAATTTCTCAATGTATTTGAGAATCCAAAACCTTGAGGGAATGAGAATGTCTAATAAGAAACAAACAAATATCTCCTACTTGTCCCCCTTAAGATCATTCCTAAATAGGTTCTATTAACTACTTATTACAAAATATGGTATCATAAGAAAGGTTAAGGGGGGAAATGAAAAAAACCAAGAAAACCCACTATTGGCATGATTTACAACTACTATCATTCAAATATCCAAACTTTAATTGCTATTAACATGAAATAGGAACTTTCTATCATGATTTTGGTTGGTTGATTACCCTCAAACACATCCTTCCAAGAGCACTTTGTTAGTGGAACCTTCAAAGGTTTTTGTAGGGGTACACTATTAGCAAAACATACCCTTTGACAAACTCCATACACAAACAACTTGGACACCTTGTTAAGAATATAATAGAGAATGACAAAGTAAGCATTGTTTCTCTTTATAGCTCATCAAACTAAGGGGTTGTCAACATCTGGAGGCCCTATACATTGTCAAGGAGCTTCTAGGGGGGAAAAGAAATGAGGATTGGGGGTAGTTTTGAAAACACCTCATCACTTTTTATGGGGCAACTATCATGTTCAACAAGTTTGGCTTGGAATTAATAGATTTTCTATCACACTAAGAATATTTGCACCATGGGATGAGGCATAGTACCTTGGTTGATCGATGTTGGCCTTGCCACCACATATGAGGGCACACCTCATTCCTACTAAGTTTCTTCTTCAAAAAAGGATGCACAAGGGTAATGCCATGGGTACTTAGCCTCTAGTCTTTTCATTGATTGATGGGAGCTCATTGAGAACATATATGTTTGGAGCATGTAGTCAATTAGATGTCGTGCAACAATTTATCATCAACACTTGACATTGTGTGCTATATATATGGCATCACATCCATACCTACGTGGCCCCATGACAATAAATGCTCATGAGGGGGAGGGGGTTGTACATGCAAATGATATGTATTACATAAGAAGGGTGCAACTTGTAAGCGTTTTTGTGATGCAAACAACAGTTGATATAATTTTTGAACTAAAAATTACCTACTTTTATAGCTTATCCTTGTTTTGATTAGATAAGAAAACAAGGTGGTGTAATCACTACCAATGTTAGAAATTAGAGTCTAAAGATTGTTAGTTTTGGATTTTGTGTCAAGTAATGAAGTTTCGATTTGAAAACATACAATTTGCATTCACCATTGCTAGCAATTACAAATGGACAAAAACTTCATTTAACACCCCTTTTTTGGGAGGAATTGGAGATTGTATGCAGTATAAAGAGTAGAGGATTATAGTTTGATACTAGGTACATTAGGTTAATCTCAACAAATACATTACAAGCATGTCAAGAAAGATTAAGAACAATGGTTAGCCTTGTTATGCCGAAGAAATTTTGGGCATTCCCCTAACTAATAGGCCAACTTCAACTTCTAGACGGATTTTGGAATCAAATTACATGTCTTTGCCATTTCTAGATTTAAGAATTTTGATTTGAATCCACATACCAATTGAGCTCAACTACACTAGAATAGGGCCATTACAAAACATTTCACCCTTGTGCAAGTCATGGTAAAATGGCAAAATACTATGTTTGAAATTCGAATCATCATAATGCATGATGCAATTGACTTAAAATTTTCACCCTTGGGTAGGTCATGGGTGAAATGGCTGCATACTATATTTGGAACTCGAATCTACATAATGCATGATGCAACTGACTTAAACACATTTAGGAATTTGAGTTTATACTACAAAAACAAGTTTCAATTATTGAATACTCATTAGATGGAAAGACAAAAATAACATGTTAATATACAAAAGCTTACACTTTTCAAGTGGTGTAGCCAAGTGTTTCACTATTGAAATCATTTCGTGTTTCAACTTTCAGTGACTTGTGCTTCTTGGCGGCCTTGCATATTAACCAGTTAGGCTACAACTGGATTAGTTTCGACCTTTGTATATTGACGTGGTCAAATTTAGGAGCACATGGATGGTGTAAATTAGCTTGTACATGCGACTTGTGAGAGTTGACGTAGTACTTGGGGTACTATATTCACTTCTCCAACGTTGAAATACGTGGATGAACTTAGTTGGATAGCACAATATTGCTTTTCTTTGCAAAGGAAGAATAATTTGGTTGCCAACGGTTGCATTGATGCAACTTGGACCCTGTTAAGCAGAGAATTATAATAAGGGGTCTAGTGGTAAATGCAACAGTATTCTATCGTTGTAATATTATGTCTGCAAGCAAAGACTTACACATAGACACTAGTACTAGTGCAAAAAGTTGGAGGACAACCCAAATTTGAGATTTAAAAGGCTCTACTAAAACCTCAGTTCCTTTGTGAAGAGATTGGAAGGGTGCATAGCTATTCTTATTCTAAGTATATCCCTATTTTGAAGGGAATTTTTATTTTTTACATTCTTGTGAAAGGTAAAGCCCCCTTGTGAAAGGTATTAAAACCTTCAAAATTGAGCCTTGGTAGTTCTATTGTTACTGCTACTGCTACTGCTACTCTTGTTGTTGCTACTACTTCTTTATCTTGCTGTAGCTCAAGTCAATGTCATGTATGGGCGGGCCTATCGACGTGTGCGTGGGCGGGGGTCTTATTAAAACCTTCTTGTTGGAGTGGTGAAGGATGATGAATGTGAATGTGTGACGTGGACGAGAAACGGAAACGGCCCGGTGTGAAGGGGCCCCCCCCCCCCCCCCCCCCCCGGATTTCAAATTCTGATTGGCTGACTGCAAATCACAAGCATACAAAAGCCACAAAAGTCTCTCTCCTGATTTTTAAAATACAAGCTTTTCTATCGGAGAAGCTCAGATGCAAGGACTTTGGGACAAGTGGCGGTATGTGGTTGGATGGACTGGGCCATGGAGCAAGAGATAGAGAGAGAGAGAAGCGGGCCCCATTACCTGGTGGGGCCCGTCATACCTCACAGTACCTCTTCTCCTTCTTCTTCCTCCTGAGTCCTCATTGCTCGACTGGACCTGTGACCAGTACTAAATGAATCAGAGCCTGACTGGCTTGGCAGCCCGGTGTAAATGCAACCTGGTATTGTGCACAGACTCAGCAAGACAGACAGACAGAGAGAGAGAGAGAGAGAGAAGGCGCGCCTAGAGGGTGCATCTGCCACGTGGCACATTCGCACTGACCTGTGACTTTTTTCAGTCCGTGTGTGGGTTCCCCAGTTTAGGGTTTAGGGCCGAGCCATGCGCAAGTGAAACATTCCGTGCAATTCAAATGCAGCACGTAGCTGAGAGCCAAAGCCAGCTGCCAATTGGCTTACACATGCTCAATGTAGTCAAGTTACTGCCATTGTGGTTCAGTTGCTTCACTTCTACTCTTGAATTTGTGGGACTCTAGCAAGTTCAAGAAATATCACCAACAATGATGATACTCGGAAGACTCCCACAAGTTTGAGTATGTGACAGCATGTGTGTGTGTGTGTGTGTGTGTGTGTGTATGTATATAGTGTGTGTGTGTCTCTCTCTCTCTCTCTCTCTTTCGAAATGCTTTTTTAAGCGTATGCTCCCTTTTTTGATTTATATTCAAGTGCAAATGCATGTGTTCTATCGGGGGGTCCACACTAGTACAAACTTGTGTGCGGCTGTAGGCTTTTCCTGACAGAGCCCCTCCATGCCAATTTTATGAACTTAGGCATGGTGGGGCTCTAATGCACCTTCACAGAGGCATGAGAACAAGAGAGAGAGCTTGAAGTGCATGAGAGAGAAACATTGAGAAGGAGAGCAAATATCAAGAGAAATGAATCTCAATATGACACATAGTGCTAACTTGAAAAAGTTCATGGAGTACCTTCATTTCTAGAGCCAGGACACGCACACATCAATTGACCTACACAAGTCCAAATAGTATATACTTACGTGCGTGTGGAGGGGTTGCCTTTGAAGTCAATTGAATTGACAACAAATTTAGTGGGACTCCTACAAGTGAAGGGAGTACACTCCCTCAACTTCATGAAGTTATGTGGATGTGGCAAACATCCAATCATTGATCACCATAGATTCGACCTTCCTCTTTCCTTCTTGATCCATATTTGGCAATGGGTTTCCTCTCCTCGGTCTATATTGAATGCCAGTTCAGCTCAAGTATACTTGCACATGAACCCTTTAACTTTCAAAAAACGAACATCAAAGCTCAAGCCTATAAACTTAGGTGTGGCGCAAACCCTAGAGGACATTCCCTCAAGCATGCCAAGTCCCCAATTTGTCAAAGTTGAAGTTAAATCCTCCATCCACACATAATAAAGTTGAACTTTAGTGACTCGCATAGGTCAAAATGTCGTGGCCCTTATGCTCTTAGCTCTCGACTCTAAAGTCTAGTGCTCGTCTCACATTCCATGAACCTTGAGCATGTGTCATAGCCTATTCAAACATATATTTTGTTTTTGTGAAACCTCATGTATGTGACTAACTGTTGTTAGAGTGGTTTTAGGTAAGTCCAATAGTGGAAAGGTCAGTATATACACTGATTTGGGGAGAGGGATGCACATTTGATTGACAAGTAGCAATGTTACCATGATAGCATGGTGTAGCACACATTCTTTCTACAATTTTCAAGGAGAGCACCATTCATTGGTTGGATAGGGAAAAGTGGTCTTGCTACATCATAAAGTACCCACCAAGATTCTTATGCACATGACCACGATTGCTCATGTGCAGGACATATGAGAAGTCTTGCAGTTTGCAAGTGCAAGGGATTACTTATGTAGACTACGCATGAGTTGAAGTGTAGTATAGTTTTTGGAGTTTACAAAGGCGGAGTCTAGTGTAGCAACATACTTTTCTTGCACTTGGTCATGATTTTCTTTGCTTCTTCGAAGTGATTTTTTAAAGATAATTAGCCATCCAAAATATGCCTCGTAGCAAGGGATTTCCAATATACTAGAAAGAAATCAGCATTGGAGAGGATGCATCTATCTCCTTCTATGAGTGTATTGTTATTGGGATTTGTACCTTACACACCTACACATTCCACTTGGATGGGCTATAACCTCATTGCTTGCTTAGGATTGAATCATGCTAGGGCTTATAGGGGCAATAAAAGTATAGCAAAAGGGAATCTTGCCCCCATTACTATGAGATCGCACCTAGGGTCTCAAATGACATGATATGGAGCAAGCAACAACCACTCACAAATTTAAATGAGGGATAAATAAGCAACATTGGTTGGAGCTTGAGGGACCTTTCCAACAACGAGCCAATCAAACTCCTTAGTGATGTTAATAGAGAGATAGTACATGGCACTTTTGTAGTGCTAAGAGGGGAAGTGAATGGCTATCCTCACCTTGCTCCCCTTGCTGACCTTGGGTGTAGTAACATAGGAGTGAGGTTAACAAACCCATCCCACGAGTGCAAGAGGTGACTCAAGCTCTTAACGGTTTTCAAGGAAGATCATCCTACCTTGTCACTTGTTGTTGAGACTAAAAGTCTCTAGTTCAACTAATACAAAATTTGATTATGGCTTTTATGTTGTTGGGACTAAAAGGCTCATGAGTCTAGTTTAGTAGCTTGTGGAAGATTATGGATGACTAATTTAGCTAATGTAAAATTTGACCTAAAATAAACATGTGATACAAATTAGTGGCATTGTGCCAAATGTGATTGGGAAAGGGGATGATTCTAAGTAGTTGAGACCTAGGTGGAGTTTACATATGTCATTTATAAGAGATATACAAACAATGAGATAAAAGAAGGAAAACAAAGAGGGAGGAAAGGGATGCAGAAGTTTACATGCTCCTTTGCCTCTAGAGGAGCTTTAAAAAGAAATTGAAACTCATACTTGCATGTGATATGCCCTAATAATGCCATATTGAACTTTTTTTTGACATGTGTGTAGATAGTGTTTGGAGATTATTTTTAAGTCATTTTAAGTGTTTTGATAAATTTTGGTGATGGCAAATCCTTGGTCAAAATTTTTCTAGCTTTTAGGCATAGGAACTGTTTTTGAACCTAATTTGTGATCAAATGGAGCAGAATTTGGTCAAAGTTCCTCTTGCGGAGTTCGAAGAGGTGATTGAGCATTCGAAAATGAAAAATAAAAAAATTTCAACACTTAAAAAAAAATGTATCATACTATTTGAATTAGCAACTTTATTTTCCTTTCCAGATACATGTTTGATATCAAAGGCATATCCACATAAGAATTGTAACCCATCTATTTTGTCAATTATTTAACAAAGGCTAAGTAAACATGTATTTTAGACTTTGATGAGATTAGTTCTTAACTCAAATTCACACCAAATAATAAATGTTTCCAAAGTTTTAGAGCATGAACTACAACAGCAAGTTCTAAGTCATGTACAAGATAGGTTGTCTCATGTCTCCTTAATTTCCAAGATTCATCAGCCACTACTCTCCTCTCTTATGCCAACACACATCCTACTTGCTCCCCACTATTATCACAAGATAATACAAAAGGTTTACCCATCTTATGAATTTTTAAAGTGTAATTTTCTGCCACTTTTTGTTTTAATGTTTCAAAGGCTTCCTAACATGTATGTGATCAAACAAAAGGTTTAGTTTTCTTAGTCAATTCAGTCAAAAGACTAGCCATCTTAGAAAAATATCAAATACAAGTTCTCTCATACCGAGCTAATCCTAAGAAGCTTCTCACATCTTTCACATATTTTGGTATAAGTCAATCAACAATAGTCTTTACCTTCTCTTGATCTATATGAATTCCCTCTTTAGAAATAACTCTTACTAGATAAAAAATCTTATCTTTTGCAAAGAAACATTTACTTTGTTTAGCATAGAGTTTATGTTCTCTCAAAATTTGAAGAGTTTTTCTATGATGTATCTCATGTTCCAAATGATGTTTAGATCCAAGAATGCAAGAATGAATGTGGTTGATGCATGAATGTGGCTGATGCATTAATTACTCCAAAAGCTAGAGCTGTGAATTCCAAATGACCATACCTAGTCCAAAAAGCAGTCTTTGGAATATCCTCAGACTTTATAATTTGAAAATACCTTTGCACCACTCATTTGGCTCAATAAATCATCAATGTGTGGAAGGGAATATTTGTTCTTTATGATTTGCTTATCAAGGCCTCTGTAATCAATACAAATTCTATATGTCCCATCCTTCTTCTAGAACAATACAAGAGCAAGAAATTTGATAAATCCCTTTTTCAAGAGAGCATTAAGTTGCACTTTAAGCTCCTTCAATTCTTCTATATTAAACCAATAAGGTACTCTAGAGTAGAAGAAATCATGCATTTGATAGGAGAATTTAGACACTTACCTTGTTTGTCCACTTCCTTGATTGTCGTGCCCATCTCAGTCTTCTTGACTTGCAACGGAGTGTTCATTACCTTATTTGGGCATTCGAAAGTACAATGGCCTTGCTCCCCACAGTGGTAACAAAGTCCCAATCTTTTTGCTTGTTCAAGAAATACTAGATCTTGCTAGTGTTACACCTTTTAAAGTCCAAGATGGAATGCAAAAGCCCCAAAAAGTTGCAAATGGAAGATAGCCCAAGGCGAGAAAAAACGTAGAAGATAGCCCAAGCTGAGAAAAAAAAGAAGAGAAAGGCAAGCTTAGAAAAATGCAGGAAAAGTCTCAATGTAAAAGAAAGCTGTTAACCCTCAGACGAACAAGGTGGAAAATCCAGAAAATCTAAAGCAGAAGACAAAGGCCAAGGCAAAAGTTAAACGGAGGACGAAGGCGCGCCAAGGAAAATATGGAAACACAAGAAGTGCAGAAATGTCCTAAATAAAGGAAAAAGGCACAAAAGAAAAAGCGCAAGTCAATACTTTTGTAAAAAAGTGCAAGGCGCACCATGATTTATTTTAAGAGTGCCGGGCTCTCACTCGTGCAATTTGTAAATGTAGACGGGCGGTGGAAAGGGAGGTAGAAAGATAGGAGGACAAGGGGAAAAAGGGCCTAGGCCATGGCCAGCCATGTAAAAAAGGGCATAAGGGGATGACCGCCCAAAAGGGATTTAGGGTTTTGTATATAAAGTTGAAAAGTGAATGAAAAGCTCATTCTTGTGTGTGGAAAAAAGTGGCTCTCCTCTTCTTCTTCTTCTTCTTGTTCTTGCTTGCTTGAGCTTGTGCTTGAGAAAGGGAGTGTGAGAGTGTGAGGGAGTGAGTGTGTGAGAGTGAGGGATCAGGGAGGAGAAGCTCTCCATCTTCTCCTCTCTTCTTCTCTTCTCTTCTCTTCTCTTGTCTTGCTCGTCGCAATGGATCTTGGAGTGTGGAGCTTGCTTGAAGCTTGCACTTGGATCGTGGAGCTACCAGAGTGCGAGGGAGAGGAGGTAACTCGATCGGCATGGAGGTAAGATCACTACACTCAATAGATAGTGCATCGGCTATGTGAGAGGTAGCCATTAGTGCTCGGCTTGGAACGCTTGAAGCAATGACTGGTCCGTGGGTCTTGGCGGTTGAGCGAGAGCTCCCACATTTTGGTTTTGTTGCCGGGACCAACGGATTCAAGCCTTGAGCGCTTGCATGCTTTGAATCAAGCCTAGAAGTAGGGTTTTCCCCAAACCGGTGCTTGAGATAGATAGGTAGGAAGCGAGGGATTTTGAAGAGGTATTCTATCTCCTTAGCAAGTAGGTTTTTGGTTTTTGGACTTGGAAAAGCATGATGGAGTAGTGTATTTTTTCTTGCATTTTGGAAGGATAGGAGCAAAACATTGGAGCATACAGTAGGGTTTTCTGTTATTGTATAATAGGTTGAAATAGGGAAAAGAAGGGCAAAAAAAGAAAATTTGGGTTAAATGTTAGTAAGGGGAGCAAGACTAAGGTGAGTGCAGGCCTGGGCAGGGTGATAAGGGGCCAGGAGTGGCAAGAAAGGCCACATTTTGTATTGCAGGGTTTCAAGAGAGCAGGAGAGAGGGAGAGAGCTTCATCGCGTGGACCTACTTCAATCTGGTCATCCAGGAGTTATTTGCCTAGCCCAGGTAATTCCACACCTTCCCCTACATGAGTAGCTTGGATATGGAGGTGCTTAGTAGGTAGGAATGCCTCCATCGCTCGGCGTGATGAATTCTTTGAAGTCCGACAAAAATTGCATCGCGCTCGACCCGCGTTCGAGTGACTGCGATTTTGGGCTGAGTCCCAGAATCGGCCCTCGAACCACTCGGCCATTCAGTCCTCTCCCATTCGGCCCACTTGACCAACTACACTCGGACGCCTTTCACTCGGCGTGTCTGAGTGAAGTACTCGGACCACTTGATACTTGGTCCACTTGACTCAGCCATTCGGGCCAACCCGCCTCAGACTAGTTACCATTCGGCCCTCGGCCCACTTGACTCGGCCACTCGGCCCTCGGCCCACTCGGCCCAACCCCCCTTGAACTAGTTACCATTCGTCCCTCGGCCCACCTGACTCGGCCACTCGGCCGTCGGATAACCACATTCAGACTGGCCGAATTGGACATTCGGACCAATTACATTCGGCACAATTTTCATTTGGCCCTCGGCCATTCGAACAGGCCGAATCGGCAGGCATTCGGCCCCTGCAATTCGAACTTGTTGGGCCGAATTTGGATTTTTTCAAATCTTAACCTGTAGATTCTAAAACTAACAGAGAGCCCATATAGAGCTGAAAGCACATCATAGACCTATCATTAGACTGAAATCTAGAGCAAGTGGTTCAAAACTTGGCTACGAACACGGTCCTTCAAATTGCTCATGGTGTTTATCGTAACGGTCTTGTGGGTCGGAGGGGATTGCCCCCCGGACCCCCACAAAGGCCCCCTTCGCACCTCCCCCAACTAGGTTGGAGAGAAAACGCGCGCTGCGACAGGTCCTCCAAATTAGATCCTAGTGTAGTAAGGGCTCTGCACAAGTATGCTTTCTCACTTGCAAAAGAGCAATCAAAAGCCCATACCCGAACAAAGACAAACAGAGACCCTAAAACCTCAATGGGTGCATCTAGTCAAAGCGGAATGCAACAACCTCAAGCTACAATTGCGAGGATGACTAGACATGACAGTCTTGAAGATAGATGCACCTTGAATAGCACTGCACGGACGATCCAAGACATCAGTGGAGAATCCACATCTGGTCGTGCAGTTGGGGACTCAAGGGTGTTTGTCAGAAGGCTTAAATTTATAAGCCAGGACCCACATGATGAAGACATAGTACCGCCTACTTATCTTAGGGCCAAACTCATCACAAAAAGAGAGCACACTATCGATGCTCTGATTGATGAAGGAGCAGATTTTAATAACTTGACCTATGAAGCATGGACCCTACTAGGCCAACTAGAGCTCACACCGACTAAGGAAACTCTTAGCCCTTATGGGGGACACCCACAAGCACTTATAGGGAAGTGAAAAATCCTCGCAACAATTGAAACTGAAAGCTTGCCTATCCTATTTCATGTTCCTCCAAATAGTGCTAATTGCGAGAAGGAAACCCTCCTAGGAAGACCCTTCAAAAGGGCAACCAAGTGTAAGGCCGATTATGTAGCACAGAGGATACACTTGACACTACCAAGTGTGAGGATAGTCACAACCTTTAGCAAGGGTGACCTCATAGAACCTCGAGGGAAAGGCAAGGAAGGTGCTGACATAACAAGCAAGCCTAGTAATGAGAGCAAGGACCTGTTGAAAGAGTTGATACAAGCACAGGTTGAACAGAGAGAACCAGTGAGCGAGGCCATGCTTGAAACAAGAAGGTCAGGAGACAATGCCAAGGATAGGCCTTGGACTTACAAATATCGTAGAAGACCACAAAAGAAGCCCAAGCCTTATAGATGAAGGTATCGATGGAGAGCCAGCACAAAGGTGCGATGGATATCCAAAGCGTCACTATGTGCCCAAGGATATTATGTAGGTAACAGATGGATTTGGGTATTAAAACCCCCTGCTAAACTACCTCTATCAACTGAAAGCCAGATTGCATCAAAAGCAAAGAGGCACATGAGGAAATCTAAGAGAAAATCCAGGTCTCGGGGCAAGAAACCAAACATGAGTATTAGAAAGGAAGAGCCTAGCATGCTTAATAAGCAAATGTCAGATGTAACCATTGAGCGTGCACAAAGACCACCAGTGCTCAAGGAGCTTTTGACTTCCCAAGAGGATCATGAGCACCATAGGCACAATGCTGCTCATAAGAAGGGTGATTGCTCAACAAAGCAAATGGCATAGTCGTCTAACATCCACGAGCAAATCTTTTAGTCAGTGCCAAGTCCACCTAAGAGTCCAAGATCTCCTACACCCTCTTTCCCTAAATGGACACAGAAAGCACAACAGCAGCCATCAAGTGCAGCTGCTCAATCCCAACCTCTATCTCCGTCTAAGCTTCCAGATGTCCAAGAGGTGGGACATGACACCACCCGTAGCTCTCGGCCCAAGGATATGCCTGTGCAACCTAATGTGACTAGATCGACTGATGCTTGATCCACACAAGTGAATGCTCAAAGGGCAACAAAAGACACTACCACTTCCGATCTGTCTAAGGACTTGACACTGCAATCCACCAATAGTAGCCAGCCCACTGAACTATCTGCTACTACTCCCAATCAAGGATCACAGCAGTCACAGCCCTTGGCCGTGACAATGCCCCTTGCGGAACGAGTCCTTAGCCATTTGCCTGTGGAGGTGTCCCAACCAACGTCCTTGACAACTCCAGCACTTCCAAAGTACCTATAGCCTAGGCTTGAGGAGCTAAACAGAGGGGAATTAGCTGAAGAGCTAGACTCTCCAAAAAGAGAGGCAGTTGTACCCTCACAACCTAGTAGGGCTGTTCAGCAGGCTGCAGCTATATCCCATGAGGACACACTAGAGAAAGAGAGTGCTAAGACCCATACAAGCACATCAACAATTGACCTAGTTTACGGTCTTGAGTCCTTAAAGGAGACAATGCAATTGCCCAAGAAAAAGAGGACAAAACAACAAAAATAACAATGACAGCTGCAAGTGGTTGTAGACCCCGAGAAGATTGAGATCAAGAGTGCCGAAGAGCTAAGGAATAAAGCATCGAGCCCACCCACGAATGAACCCACTGCCATATCTCCTAATAGTGGTGAAACCTCAAATGCATCCATGTGCTCTGATAAGTCAGAGCAACCATTACCATCAATGGTTGCTTGCAACACTCAATCCACCGACAACAGAACTCGCATTGACCAATCAAGAGTGGATACAACATTGTCACAACAGGGTGACAAGACTATACCGGTCACATCCAAGGAGAACCATGACACAATAGCAGAAAGGCCTTAGGAGAAACATGGAAACCCCGAGAGCATAAGCGATCCTAGAGTTGAACAATCTTGCTCATCTAGGCCTGAGTCCCCAGCTATGCTAAAGCCTAGGGAAACTCCTAGAACCTTGCATGAGATAGCAAGCGAGCAAGCCCTCATTGAACATAGAAGTGTCGCAGAATGCTTAACTGAGTTGGATGCTAAACTCAAAGTATTCGATTGTGGACATGGGTGCATTCCCTGAGGAGTAGCTTGGAGAATACTTGCCATTTCCCCTATCTTGGGAAGAGCAAGAACATCTTAACGAGCACTATGACAGGCTCCTATATGAATGCATGCGACTCACCTCTGACGAGGAAGTCGACGAACTACGCTTAATTGTAATATTCAACGATGTGCTCTACCAACCAAATTGCTTAGAGATAGAGCAACTAAAGTGACAATTAGAGGGTCGAAGTCAATTTGAAAAACATTGGTTTGAAAACCACGTTGCAATGGCCGAACTAGGAGCCCAGATTATGACAGTCTCAGAGGAGCAATTGGCTAAATGGAGTTCTCAAAGAGACCCAATCTATGTGGCATCGAATTTCTTTTGAGTACTGACTGTCATTTGGGATATGGACTTAGTCGGAACTAGCCAAGAGAACTCTCTGGCTGGTAAGGTTCTCACTGAGGAGAAGTTACATGTTGCCAGTAGACTCGGACAAGGTACCATGCTACTCGATGTTGCAAAATATCTATTGTTATTGAGTAAGCTGCCACGAGTACTAGATGCGTATGCCACACTCCAGTACAATCCTGAGTTCTACAATTGGTTTTTATCATCACGAAGTGACATGGATTCGTAAATATATACATAAATAAACAAGGAGTTTTGTGACCCTATATAGATAATATCAAAACACACAAGCAATGATAGTCAAGCACAGGGAGAAGAGTTGGGTTTGACAGCTTGAGCTCCTCAGGTCCTCCCCTCACCACACATCTAGAAGTCGTGTGACCATTCCCGCCTCCAGGTGGAGGGCATGCAACCCTCATTACCGCCATAGGAAGCCCTGACCAACATCTCTAATGGTGTAGACGGGGCACCGTCCCCTTCTATGCACCTTTCCCCTTTTTGGTCTATCCTTCCGGGGACGAAGCCATGCTCCACTCCATGACAACTAGTCCATGCAACTTAGCATAAGCCAAGATCTGCTAATGGCTGGAATACGCCCCGCAGTCCAAGCAGGACGAACATCATCATGGGGGCCGTCCCTCTACAACAAACACTGCATGCCTCACCTCGCCCCTCCTCCTCATATGCGCTTGATAATCCATTGTTTAATCCCTTCCATACAAATAATTCTACCTTGCCTCAAAGCCTAACCTTGGTTCACATTTTGCAGGTTCCTCTACAGTAGCCGTTATGGAGCACCCAGTGCAGCTGGCTTGCAAGGACACTATCCACTGTGTTGGAGGGAGCATGCGGCACAAGCTCCTCTGCCAGACCGCTATGTGCCTACCCTTAAGAGGTATGCAAAGAAACGAGGCCCCAAGTGACACCACCCTAGACGCAGGCCAAAAACTTCCCAGGCTAGGAAAACAAAAGCTCAGGGGAATGCCAGAGGAGTGGTAACCCCGGCTGTGCGGGCCCTCCCTAGAAGCTCGGGCACTAGGTGCTCAAAGGAGGAGAAGGAAGCTCGATTCAAGAAGGAATTTGATGAATTGTTTCGAGGCATTATTGAGATCGAGACGGCCAGGGACTATACCTTTTGGGTCCCAGTCAACGTCTTCCCGGCCCAGCCTACCAAGAGCCCACCACCGGCACAACCCCAATCGTCTGACCATCCAAATTCACCCCACCTCGTACAAATCGAGTAGGCCCTATGTTGTATGAGTTGCTTGCCAAATGCCATCTTACCACAACTTTTTGTTTTTAAGTGGTTAAAGGGGCAAGCCTCCCCCATGTGTACAAACCTTCCTTACTACTAATGCATGACACGTCTTTAACAAGCTCGGATGAGATGCATCGCACTCAAGACCATAGGATTTAGATGAAGTAATATATTTTTGCGTTGCAGCTGTTCATCATAATTGACGCATGTGATTTACATATACTCTCACGAAGCGTCAAGTGGATGCAGGACGACACAAGTCTTTGTATGAAAGTGTTCAATGCCCAAGTCACTGCAAGACCACCAACCTCACAAGAGCCATGATGGAAGCCTCACCGTCAGAAGTGAAAATCACCCTTGCCATCACCCACATCGCATGGCCCAAAGCATGATCAGTGGCCACTTTCTCTTTTTGGGTCAAACTCTACACCTGGCACTCACGGCAACTGTTACCTCAATTGTACCAACATCGCGCGTTACAAAGAGGTTTTACAAAATCTCCAGCGTATCTCTCCATCTCAATAACGGTTTCTCTGGCAACAAGGCTAGGGCACAATCATCACTGTAATATCCATTTCCAGAGCCTTAGAATCTTGACATTTTCCAGCCCATGGAAAGGCTGTGGTCTCAACATATTGCAATGGTTGTACTCATGTTATTATTTAAAAAAAAAGAAAAAAAGAAAAAAAGGTGGAAAAGAAAAGGAAAGAAGAAAAAGAAAAAGAAAAGAAAAGAGAATAAAAGAAAAGAAAAAAAAAGAAAAGAAAAGAAAAGAAAAAAAGCACTCACAATCACAACATGACACCTAGGGGTCCTCAAATTCGGTACGCCCAGTGACCTTGGTTGGCTGGCTCCGTCCCTAGTCCCCTAGCCCTCTACACATCCCCCACAATTGGTTAGGGCACATCAAGGGCAGGACATACCTAGGGAGCTTGTCTCGCCTATGGTTAGACTTGTCACCTTGACCCATTTGCATGATTCCTTCTTGCACTCCACCTTAGTATCATTGCAATTAATCATGGTAAGCACCACACAAATGGCCATGAAAAGTACACCATACTCATCGAGCAAGCCCAATAGCTAGCAGCTATACTGAAAGTTTGGTGTCAATGTGTTCGATTATGCTACATTGTGCTGTCACAATGCAAAGGATGTCTCATACACCTTCATGTGTACTTCTTCTCAACATGGTTAACTTTGCTTCATCCACCCATTGTTACTAGGAACCAACCCACGGTCTTCTAACTACGTAATATCTAAGTATGCACGAGCACTCACATAATATCTACACCGAAATATATACACAGTTTGGGTCCTCAAGTGCATGACAATACTCTCAGCTTGCTTAGAGTTTGACCTATCTCCCAAACTAATTGAACTACGTCTTGTGCACGCTAAAGAAGACTAGCACTACCCCGAGGGAGAGACCACATATGAGAGGTTTTCAATTGCAGGTATTGAAGACTCCAACGAAAGTGTGGTTCGCTCTTCATCGACACTCAACTCTGAATTCTTATCCTTTATCATCCTGTAAGCCCGTCAAGAATTGTCATGTGCAAAATCTCCAAAAACCAATACCTATGCCAATCCATCGCAATTCCCAACTGCGAATAGCCCTACCCCCAACTCCAACCACCCTACCACCATCCACCCAAGCCAACAATGTGGCCCCAACAACTTTCTTCTGCCCACCACCAAAAACCCTCCAAGGCAACCACAGATGTCCTTGCCACCCACATCATAAGTGCATGCTAAAGCCTGCTACTTACGACTATGAGTATCATGGGACTGGCACTCATCTAGGAGGGGGGTAATGTTAACCCTCATATGAACAAGATGGAAAATCTGGGAAATCTAAAGTAGAAGACAAAGACCAAGGCAAAAGTGAAATGGAAGACGAAGGCGCGCTAAGGAAAATATGGAAACACAAGAAGTGCAGAAAAGTCCTAAATAAAGGAAAAAGGTGCACAAGAAAAAGCGCAAGTCAATACTTTTGTAAAAAAGCGCAAGGCGTACCATGATTTATTTTAAGAGTGCCGGGCTCTCACCTATGCAATTTGTAAATGTAGACGAGCGGTGGAAAGGGAGCTAAGAAGATGGGAGGACAAGGGGAAAAAGGGCCTAGGCCATGGCCGGCCATGTAAAAAAGGGGATAACCACCCAAAAGGGATTTAGGGTTTTGTATATAAAGTTGAAAAGTGAATGAGAAGCTCATTCTTGTGTGTGGAAAAAAGTGGCTCTCCTCTTCTTCTTCTTCTTCTTCTTCTTGCTTGCTTGAGCTTGTGCTTGAGAGAGGGAGTGTGAGAGTGTGAGGGAGTGAGTGTATGAGGGTGAGGGACCGGGGAGGAGAAGCTCTCCATCTTCTCCTCTCTTCTTCTCTTCTCTTCTCTTCTCTTGTCTTGCTCGCAGCAATGGAGCTTGGAGCGTGGAGCGTGAGGATGGAGCTTGCTTGAAGCTTGCACTTGGATCGTGGAGCTATCGAAGTGCGCGGGAGAGGAGGTAACTCGATCGGCATGGAGGTAAGCTCACTACACTCATGGATAGATAGCGCGTCGGCTATGTGAGAGGTAGCCATTAGTGCTTGTCTTGGAACGCTTGAAGCAATAAGCGGTCCGCGGGTCTTGGCGGTTGAGCGAGAGCTCCCACAGAAGCACACAATAATAAGTGCACCAAATATTCTAGCAAGGAAAGTGCTGAGCACATTGTAATTCATTTGGTAAAAGAGCACTAGGCTCCCTTCTGTGCAATTTATAAATGAAGAAGGGCATGGGTGAAGGAACCGTGAAAATAGGATGGAATAAGGAAAAAAGACCTAGGCTAAAACAACTGGTCATGTAAAAAAGGATGGGTGCCCAAAGAGGAGGAGGGCATGTATAAAAAGGCAAAAGCGAATGAAGAAGATAATTCTTGTGTGTAGCCAAAACTTGCTCTCTTCCTCTTCTTCTTCTTCTTCTTCTTATTCTTGCTTGCTTGTGCTTGTGCTTGAGAGAGGGAGTGTGAGGGAGTGAGAGAGAGTGTGCGAGGGTGAGGGACTGTGGAGAAGAAGTTCTCCATCTTCTCCTCTCATCTTCTCTCTTCTATTCTTTTCTCTTGTCTCACCTGTGTGAAAATGGAGCATGGAGCTTGGAGCTTGAGGATCGAGCTATGAATGAAACTGTAGGATTGTTTGCACCCAGAGAAAGGAGGAACCTCAACCTAGCAGTCCGTGGGGACTAAAAGATCTGACCCTTGGCCACTAACTAATTAGAAACCCAAGCTAACTCATTGGGTTGGATGCAGGCCACTTGTCATGACCTGTAGAGAACCCAATTCCAACTAGTCGAGAGTAATCAAAACCCCTTCCAAAATCATCAAGATAAAGAACAGATTGACTAGTTGACTCCATCAAAGGTCACACTCGATAGTGTAGGTATTTAAGCACGTGTGAAAGTTGGAAAGCTTGATTTTGCACAATGCACATTGAGATGCATTGTTGGTGTATAAGTGTTGTGCAGTTATAAACTGATGAATTAACAAGGAACACACTAAAGGGAGTTGACCTAAAAATGAACCCACCAATAGGAGTACAACCCCAAGAGTCAGACAAGGGACCTAGAAAACAAGGAACAAAGACATAGAAGGGATTGAACCATCACATTACTGAGAGAAGGAAAGACTTGCCAAGATTAGGGATACATCTCTAGCTAACTTGGTTGACCTCATAGATGCACTAGTGGGTTAGAAGGAAACTACTATGGTAGGCACCAGCTCAAATGAGAACAATTTAGACCTCAATCTTGACCTTAAACATGGTTGAGCACCCCGATGACATCTGGTGATTTGTCACACAATACGATCGGCAGAAGAGGATAGCACACCACTAAAGATTAGTGGTGGCAGATGTCATAGTCGACCTTGAGGAAGAGAGGAGATTGGCAAGGATGGCATTGCATCACATTGCACGTTATAGCCACCAGGAGCAAAGGGCTCAAAGGCTGCATCATGAGAGAGAGCTCAATGAGACTCACATGATTCTAGCCATATCGAATAGGAATAGAATGGGAGGGAATGTCGATAAGGAGAGAGTTCTGCAAGCCGATCTCACACTAAGCAAGCTACTCACCAAAAGATTGCTAGATAATACCAGTGCTGAGCAGAGTGGAGCAACCTTGGCGGCATCATTACTAGCCGAGCTGGAGTTACCCAAATGCCAGGAGCCAAATGAAAATACCCATAGTTGCAAAGCAACTTGATAAATACCAAGCAAGTAATGATCCCTATAGCTTCGTCGAGCAATTTGAGTAAGTATGTGAAGCTAATAACCTCATGCACCTTGCTCAAAAAGCACATGCATTTGGTCTTTTCTTGGGAGACAAGGTACAGATACGGTTCACCAGTCTAGACAGTGCTAAACTCAATGACTTCACCTAGTTGAAGGATCTCTTCATCAAGAGATTCTTGGAGGTAGGGTACTTCGATAACCTCATTGTTAAGCTGATGAATATCAGCCATCCATAAAGAAAAAAAGGACATGCGAGATTATGCCATATATGTGAGGAGTCTCTATAAGAGGATACTTGCAGCTGAGCAGCCTAATGAGAGAGCGATCTCTACCATATTCATTAACGGGATCCGCAAAGAGGAATTGTATAAGGCCCTTGCAAGAAACTCGAACAAAAAAATGTAGGAGAGTAGAATGCGATTAGGAACATTGAGAGAGCTGAGGAAACTAGTGAATGAGTAGTTTCTAGTGAATAGGAAAAAGGGAAGAGTGTTGACCAGACCCAAGCCATATCAGACCTAAAAGCGGAGTTGGCTAGATTGCAAGAGTTAATATGAAGACCAGTACGACCCCATGTGCACTGTGTGCACTATGGAGGAAATCACATGCCCTCTGAATGCCCTGAGCCCAAATCAAGGCCTTGTGCCAATTGTGGAAGATTCGGGCATGACACTATGCATTATTGGTTGTCAAGACAATTTCTTACTAGCAGCCTTACACTCAGCCATACTATCTAGGAGTTAGACAACCATATTTCAGAAGGGGAGTCTCATTGGCCCTCCATGCACTCAACGATTCAAAGCCAGCCACCCTCAGGTTAGATATCAACCCTATGGGAGTTCCTAGACCTCCAATATCTATTGTGACCCATCTACTAAGCAAAGCTCCAGTACACTTTGTTGAGGAACCACTAGAGGAAGATTTTTACTTGAACCTTTATGTGAAGATTTTTACTTGAACCTTTATGTCTCTTATTATGGAGAAGGCAACCCCATATTGATGGACTATAGACCTGTGCCGATCATGGCCTTAGGCAGAGGAAGAGGTAGAGGTCTAGGAGGAGCTTAGATCCAAGAACCTATAGCATGTTGGACATGTGATCACCCTGGGCATATCTCATCTCACTGCCTTGAAAAGGAGCAAGCAAATAGACAAAAGGTTGTCTTGAGGTGTCTCGAGTGCGGAGTCACACATTTGTTTACCGATTGCCAAGACAAAAGCCCTCCATAAGCTTAGCAATCATATTGTTTGTGCCACTTGGACTCTTTTGTGTCGAGTCACACGACAACACTACTATACCAATTCTCCTAAATGTCATGACATGAGCTCAAACAAAGCAGGCCGGTATCTCATTACCTAGGCAACCTGGATGCATCTTCCATAGGAAAGAAGAGTCGCCAATGGAGGAAAAAGAGAATCAAGGAAAAAATAATGCACAAGATCGAGAGTGAGACCACA
Organism: Lygodium microphyllum; assembly: GCF_053477565.2. Classification (NCBI taxonomy): domain Eukaryota; kingdom Viridiplantae; phylum Streptophyta; class Polypodiopsida; order Schizaeales; family Lygodiaceae; genus Lygodium; species Lygodium microphyllum. Next base: position 46,451,563 of record NC_141156.1, read on the forward strand.
TTAACCAAGGGAAAGCAAGTCGCGGATGCCAAAGCAGAAACATCTACTCTTAAGACAAGAGAGAAGGGGAGTGCTAAGGTTGGAGAGTACCCTGACCCTAACCAACAACTGAAGGTTGCAAATAAGGTCAAGGAGTGGATAATAGAAGCACATGCTCACCTTCAAGATGCCGAATCTATAGTTGAGGAAGAGATTAACAAAGTCTCAACCATGAGCCCACCAGTCTCTCTCCCACATATCTGAGGGCATGAAAGACAATGCCACCATGTGAACAACTGCATGGGCAGAATGAGAGGGCTAGGAATATAGAAATAGTTCAAGAACATTTGAAAGGAGCCCATGAAGTTGAGAAGGAAAAGAGGGATGGCAACTTGCTAGCCATGCTCATAACAACTCTTGTGACATTGTCATTGGGAGAATTGCTTAGACAAAACTTCGCACTTTGGCAAGAATTGAAGCAATGGGTAGAACACAAAAATGACCATAAGCCGCAAGACTTTCCAGACCATGATGCCATGATACACATACCAAGCCTAACATTGAATCCAATGTCCAAGTCCCCATACATAAATGCCTTTTGGGAAGGCATCAAGATGCACACAGTCTTACCTGTTGTTGCCTTAGGAGGCACTACACGAAAGGGGATAGTGGACATAGGAGTAGGGGTTAGTGTACTTAGTCACTCGGTCCTACAAGCTTGGGGAAACCCACCAGTGGAGACCAGAAGGTTCAACATCACTCTAGAAAATTGGATGAAGGTTAGACCCTTCAAAGTCCTAAAGGACTGGTTACTAAAGATAGTGAGAATCCAATTCTTATTGAACTTCATAGTTATGAAGGGAGTGCATTATGATATCTTGCTAGGTAGGCCTTAGATGAGAAACACTAGAATAATAGAGGACCGGGGTAATGGTATGATATCCTTCGGCAATAGATTAGAAGTAGTCTAAATAGAGATGGACTCTTGGAGAACATCACTAGTGGACTTGGATGCCATATCTAGCCTGCTGAAGGTTGAGTTAAAATCTAGGAGCAATTATGGGCCTCTAACTAGGTACATTCCTTGCCTTGAGGATAAGTGGGATTGGATGCATGTATTATCAACCATTGATCTACCATTCTCAAAGGATAAGGATGAATATAGGCAAGCCATAGACTACATAGCAAACCTAAGAGTGCCATCACTTGTAATCTGCCCACAATACCCTTGTGTATGATGGCCAAAAGCTCCATGAGCCAACCAACACCAATCACCTATCATGTCTCAGCAAACAAACTTGAACTACATAAAATCCTAGAGTACTTGTCAAGTCGGCTCACAGTAGGTAACCCAACTGCCAACTTGAAGCCTCTCAAGGATCTTATGGAAAGAAAAGAGTGGCAATGGACTACGATGCATGACCTAAATTTGTCATATAACTGGGCTCTCATGACAAGTGAGGTAGTACTTTGAAGTGGGAACTATGCAAGTGACCTATAGTCCAGTTTGAGAATTCCAATGATGAGTACGAAGACTGTTGTTACACCAGTGAGGAGAGCAAAGAGGAAGTAGAGACCATAGAATATGATAAGGAGGGAATAGTAATTAAGTAGATCAAAGTGGACACTAGACCTTGAGAGGTAAACATGTTTCAAATGAGCAAAGGAGTTGCCAAGGTAGATTGCGATAGAGCTTGGCTAGAATGCCTCGAGGTGGTAGATTATGAGCAAGCAGGACTATTTGGTCATTGCACCCCACCACTATTTGGAGTAGAGTCAGCTTTAGAGTTGCAAGCACTAGTAGGGGAGATAGCTTCTTCCAGTGAGAATGACGAGTACAATTTCAAGTTAGAGGCAAGCTCTGATAGTGACCCCAAGATACCTCGACCATCTGGGACCACGCACCATGGGGGACCTTCCAGTCCACTTGAGGTGCAATTTTGAGTTAGAGGAAAGCTTTGATAGTGACCCCAAGATACCTTGACCACCTCGGATGACGCACCATGGGGGACCTTCCAGTCCGCTTGAGGCACATGAGGCTAAGAGAGGAGAAAGAAAACGGTCAAAGTATTTCAGAAGCTAGAAGGCAGAAGAAACCCTAGGACCTACCCAAGCATTTCACAAAGTACAAAAAGGGCGATAGAATAGTGGTGTTAGTGGGGGCCAAACAAAAAGAGCAAGCAAGTGAACCTGACTAGCCAAGGTTAAGGAGGTCAACTTGACAGGGGAGAAGGACAAGCCTCGACGTATGTACATAGCGAATGACCTAATCAAGGAGGAGGAGCATGAACTCATAAGTCTCCTAAGGGAGTTTGACAATGTGTTTGCATGGTCCTTAGATGAGCTGAAGGGAATAGATTTGAGTATTGTGACTCACAACATTCCCATGATCCGTGATGTAGTGCCAATCAAGCAACAACCATATGTAATGAATCTTTAGGCATGATTGCGCCATAAAGGAGGAGATTGATAAGCTATTGAAGGCTGGATTCATTTACGAGATAGAGCATACGGACTGGGTGTCACCCATAGTCATAGTCATGAAAAGGAATAGGAAGATACGAGTATGTGTAAACTATAAGAAGGTTAACGCGGCCATCAAGAGAGGAGCAAGAGAGACAATTACCTGCTACCATATACGGAGCATATGCTAGAGAGAGTGGCAGGAAAGGAAGCCTACAGCTTTTTGAATGACTTCTCAGGCTATAATTAAGTACAAGTCTATCCAGATGACAAACAAAAGATGACATTTGCCACCAAATGGGGAGTGTTTTCCTATATAGTCATGCCATTTAGATTGACTAATGCTCTTGCTACCTTTCAGCCCCTCATCTATACCATTTTCAAGGATATGATTAGGCAATGGTTGGAAGTCTTTGTTGATGACCTATGCATCCACACCAACTGGGAAAAGCACTTGGAAAGGCTGTGAATAGTCTTTGAACGGTGTCGACAATATGGCCTCTCCTTGAATCCCTTGAAGTGCTAGTTTTGGGTAAAGCATGGGTGCATCTTAGGGCACATTGTGTCAAGGAATGGGATAGCCATAGAATTTTCCAAAGTCAAGGTGATTATAGACCTTCCCCCTCTGACCAACTTTTGGGGAGTTCAATGTTTCTTAGGTCACATAGGATACTACCAGTAGTTTGTACTAAGCTATGCATTGATTGCTAGACCCTTGTACAAGCTACTAATAGTCTTCCAGTGGACTGAAGAATGTCAACATGCCTATGAAAGACTTAAGCAGGCTCTAATTTCAACTTTTATCTCAAGAGACCCAGATTGGTCCAGTACCTTCCATGGGCACATTGATACATCAAGATTTTCCATAGGGGTAGTGTTGTGCCAACTTGAAGAACATAACCTAGACTATCCAGTGCGTTTTGCTAGTAGACAACTCACTGAAACAGAAATTAACTACTCACAATGGAGAGAGAAGGGTTAGCCATGGTATTAGCCATAAAGAAGTTTAGACACTGTCTTCTAGCAACACCCTTCACCTTCTTTTTGGACCATCAAGCTTTGCTTTATCTTGTGAATAAACCTTGCAGAACGGGATGCATTGCTCCATTGTTACGTCAACTCTTGGAATTTGACTTCTCTGTGGTCATACGCAAGGGCAAAACAACATTATATGGTAGATCATATGTCCTGCATACCCATAGGAGAGGTCACTAGACAAGGAATCAGTGAGACAACCTACTAGATGCACACCTATTTAAAATATCCGGCAATGACATAGTTCAGATTCTTATGAATGGACTATCGAAATGACCAATAGTGAAAGCTAGATTAAAAAGGCTAATCTTGAAGATCCAATCTTATCAATTGATTGTAGGTCAACTATATTGGGTAGGATAGGATGAACTTTTAAGGAGATGTGTTTGTGAATACGAAATATATGATGTGCCTAAGGAAGCACATGACGGAATAGCTGGAGGGCACTTCAGTGGGAACACTATCTCAACACAAGGTGCTCCAGTCCCAATTGTGGTGGCCAATGCTATTCCACAATATGCAGCCAAGTTTGTAAAACATTGTGATGAGTGCCAACAATAGACTAAGGTCCCTATTCATAAGGATATAATGGAGTTAACCCTAGTGATCACACATCAACCATTCAAGAAGTGGGAAATCGATTTCATTGGCCCAATTAGTCATGCAGCTCAATACTCCCAAGCCAAATACATCATTGTTGCCATGGACTATCTCACCAAGTGGGGGGAAGCCTGAGCAACTCACAAAAATAATGCAAGAACCATGGCGAAGTTCCTCTAGGAGCAAGTAATCTCACGATTTGGTTGAATCATAAAGTGGTTAGTGACCAAGGCGCACACTTCATCAACGAAGTGATCACTCACTTGTTATCCACTTTCTTAATAATCCATAAGAAGTCCTCTCCATATTATCCACAAGTCAATGGTCAAGCCATAAACAAGATCTTGGTATGTATACTAATGAAAGTCATTTCTACCTCACGCAAGTGACTGGGATGACAAGCTTATGGCAGCCTTATGGGCATATAGAATGGCTTACAAAATAGCCACAGGACATTCAGGTTGACCTACATAACCAAAGCTATTTTTTTGATAGAATTCTTTGTTCCTAGCTTGAGAATAGCAGCCCAAGAGTGATGGGAGGGCCAAGAAGCATGGACAAATCAGTTATTGGAACTGGAATGCGTATCTGAGATCCATCTCATTACAACACATGCTCTAATTTGCGAAAAGGCATGCCACAAGAGTTGGTTTGACAAATATGTCAAGCAATGAGACTTTGGGCAAGGAGATTTGATCTTGTTATACTCCGTCAAAGGACATAAACAGAACATGAAATTTAGAGAATTGGGACCCTTCAAGGTTCGTAATGTCAGTAGTAGAATGAGGAATGTGGAACTTGAAACCCTAGAAGGATAGGGCATAGGTTTCTTGAATAGAAGTCGCATCAAAAAGTGTTACCCCCCGTCACACCCACTTCATGAATCCCCGATGATAGAACCACCATCAAATGTGAGGGTTGCAACCATCACAGAACTCGAGGATGCAGAAGAGGAAGTAGTAGCACTAGCATACATGCGGATCATTGTAATGTCCCAAAAGGTATACACCCTTGATGCACTAATTGACAAGGGAGCCGATGCCAATATCTTAATGCACAAACACTGGATCTCGCCTTGGGTCAACCCTAATTACAACCAATCAATGCAAAACTGAGCCCATTTGGGGGGCCAATTGCATCCACTCTTGGGAAAATGCAAATTGATGGTTTCTATCGAGATTGAGAGTCTACCAGTCATTTTCTACGTGTTACCCAACAAGCAAAGTGTTGGTAAGGAGACACTGCTGGGATGAGCATTTAAAAAACAAGTTCACTATAATGTGAACTACAACTCGTAATGTATCCACCTTGCCATCAAGCACATTAGAATAGTAACAACTTTTAGTAAGGGTACCACAGTTGTCCCAAAATCTGTAGTGTCACCGTTAGCTAAACCTAGTGTCCACTCGAAGGAGGGGGTATTACATCCCAATGTGCTCCCATGGTACCTTCCCAACCGCATCATGGAACCACGGTCCAACAACCACTTAAGTGGGCCCCTAAAGCATAGACCACATGTTCAAAAACATCAGTCATAATTGGAAATGCATAGTTTCCATGCCTCATACTCTAGGCCTAAAGGGTGGAGTTGGCACTCCTATAGTGCACATGTGACTGAGTAGTGAGTGATGGGTTCCAAAAGCCTTGGTATGAGCCCAAGGATACTATGAGGGAAAACCTCATTGTGGTTGCCTAAACTCACAAATGCTAAGTTTAATCCTCAATCTCAGGCCCCAAAAACCAAGCTTCAACAACGTCAACTAAAATAGAGGAGGAGAATAACTAAAAGGGAGGGTGCTCAATCCTTGAGTACTCAAATGGTCTATGATCCAAAGTTCAACCAAAGAGTCCATGAGCAACCAAGCAAGCCCCTACCTAAGGACTCTAAGATGATCACTATAATTAAACCTAACAATAAAGCGTCAATTGAATTTCAAACCTCACAATCCAAGCCTGCCACACCCAATGAGAATCTTCAAATGGAAGTACCCCACAACAACTTGTCCTATTCAACTAAACCCAAGCCACTAGCACACCTTAAGCCATTGTAGCCACGACGATCCATTCGTGAAGTGGAATCCAATATGGCCATGTATATAGGGGAGGACTTGGCTACATGCATTTGTTGGCTGGATTTAACTTTCACACTGTTTGCTAGAAGTTATGAATGTTTAGACCTAGGCCTACTTGACGAATCCATAGCAATTGAGGCACATTCCCTGTCGTGTTCTTGGAAAGAATACAAATTTATTTTTATTAAGACTTTCACCATTGCAAATGAGATGATTGGCAATGAAATTTCACAAGAAAAGGCTGTAAGCCAATGCTTGATCACATCCTATCAGAAAAGTAAAATTTCCATGCCACCACAGGAGCTTTTTGAACTCCAATGACTAGTATTTCTTACGTAAGTGGTATAATTTGCACCTTTCATGAGCTTAAGAGGTTTACCAAATCATGACCAATACTGCAGAGCAACGATGTGCCATCAAGACTTCTAAGTACAACATGACCTATGTGGCCCCCACCTTATTAAGAGTGCTGGCCATAATAAGGAATCGGCCATTAGAAGACAATATCATGTTTCACGCATACTTGGATAATATTCTAACGGAGGAGGAAATCCACATTGCAAGTTGGCTCAACTTAGGTGACCTCTTGATTGACTGATGTATTGACTTACATCATGCAAGTAGGTGTTCGCCCACAGGATATGGACTGTTATGCGACTCTTGAGTATAACCCCAATTTTTATGACTAGTTCTTGAGAAAGTGAGGTACACCACTTACAAGCACATTGCATGCCCATACATCTTGATTTCTGCAATCCTAGGAGAAGGATCTTCATCCTTTCAAGGGGGAAGGGGAGTAATGGATGAAAACTCAAAATAGGAATTGAAATCTAAAAGGGAAGAATGAATGTGTAAAGTGTGTGGATTGATTGGTATGAGGATTCTTATTTTGTGGGTTATATTCCTAATCGTCAAACACTAATCTTTCTAGTCATTTTACTTTCTGTGCAAGAGAGACAACCTTTAAAGAAAACTAATTGTGGGATATTGTATGGTGATAGGAACTTAAATTGTAAGACAATAGGATAAAGCCTATTAACAGGCTCCCCTTCTCGGAGGAGGAACATAGAAGATATGGATTAGCCATGGAGATCCGGGCATTCAACCAATTAAAATATTGTAGCATCCACAATCTAGGAGTTGCAACATCTGAAGAGGCAGTGGTTTAGATAATAGAGCGATGTAACCTTACCACAAGTATTTGGAAAAGGTGGGACAAGACATCGACCATAGTAAATGTATAAAATTCCTGAGGACTTTAGATGTACAAAGGAACAATGGCATTGTGACTATCAGGGAAGGAAAAACCTCTAGAAGGGTGGAAGTTTCCCTTGATCCAGAGATCGTGGAGAAGGCACTAGGGCTAGCAGAGAAGTCAGAGAAGAGGCCAAAGAGGTATGTGTATGGAATACTAGGGATGGACAAAAGAAAGAACTACACCAATGATGGGATCAGCCTAGTTGATATTCCAAAACCCACCATTCAGCTGTAGTCTAAAATGGTCCACACATTTTTTTCAAGCCAGAGATACAATGGCCTTGTGAATAGAATTGGCTTACCATTGTTGGAAAGCCTTGCAGTAAACACCCTGGATGAGGTTAATTAGAACGGCTATGTCCAGAAAACAATACAAGCATCGACAAAGGTACTAGCCACAACACCAAGGGTGGTAGGAGGAGAGTCCTCGGTTACCACAATAGAGCCCGATAGGAAAAAACTTGCATCATCCAAGGCTTCAAACATAGACTTTGGAGGAGTTTTAATAGCCATTATCCATAGGAAGCTCTAGAGGAGGTGGAAAGAGAAGCTGTAGAGGAGACCGTAGAGCCATCACCAATCCGCAAAAAGGAGCATTGCTCTCTCGCACCAACAAGCCCAACCATCTCTCTTTCAATAGGAGAATAGGGGGCAGAAGAAACCCATAAAGAGCAGTTGAACAACATTGAAATAATTTTTAATGAAAAAGGAGAATGTCCAACCATCTTAACCATAAGAAACCTCGAGCAAGAGGAAAATCAATGAGTATCAAGGCTCAAAGTTTTCGAGCTAAGGGGGGAGAAAAAAGATCACTCTCAAAATCCCTATACAAAGGACTTGCTCCATCGTTGAGAAAAACATAGAGCTGCAAAGGGTAGAGGAGGAGTTAAAGAGGCTAGAAGAAGAGCACAGAAAGAGGCAAGAAGAGGAGGAAGAATGATTGAGGCAACAAGAGGAAGAGGAGATTTCCCTAGCCATTTAGAGATCCATGGAGGAACCCTCCCCATCTCACGAATTGGCAATGATGAGCCCAGCAAGAGAGGACATGCCACCATGCACTAGCGCACTAGCTAAAGAAGCGAGACTAAGGCCAATGGTGGAAGGTAAGGGTAAAGCCACACTACAACCAATCCCACTAGTCCTGGCCCCACTAACAATCACCCCAGCAAAGGGTATTGGGGAATGGGCAATCAACAAAAGAAATGTCATGGCCTAGATGCAATAATATCTCATTAGCAGAGTACAAGAATTTGCACTTGCACTTAGTGAAGGAGCCCCCCTTGCAAGAACAAAGAGGCCAGCCATTAGAGCTGACATGGAGTCACGCCAAGGGCCAAAGATACCCCACTTAGAAGTGTCAACCACTTTGGTGCCTTCGGCCATGTGCCATAATGAAGATCAAGACGAGTTGGTTAAAGGACTTTCAAAGCCAACTCCACATGGCAACAAAAGGTTAAAATGTCATTCTTGTTGCAGAGCTTGAAAAAGAAAAGAGTGCCTTTGCAGACTATAGGATGGAGCAAGCAAGAGTAATGACCATCATAAATAGGGAGGTGATTGCACTCAAAGAGGCCTTGAAGGCAAGAGAGGGAGAAGAGGGTCTAAAAGAGTTGTATGATAGAGAGAGAGAGAATCACATCTCCCTAGAAAATATGTGTGCCTTCAACTCTTGCAAAAATAAATGTCTAGAGCTAGAGATAAATGAGTTAAAGAGGCAAAGAGAAGAGGCTAGGAAAGAGCTGCAGGAGGGTAGGAACCAAAGGGATGAGGAGAACACGAAGAAATTGATGGAGCTACACAACCAGCTACAATTAGCTCTCCACGAACAAACCATAAATGAAAAAGTGGGTGGAATAAAAAAATCAAGAGTAAGAGAAAATGCATACATTGTGGCAAGAGCAGGTGATTGCCACCCTAGGCTCAGTACAAAACCAAGGATTAAAGCAGATGAAGGAAAAAGCACAAGAATGGGCAGCCATGAACAAAGAGCGAATCAAAAACTTAACCTACAAGCTTGCCCATTCTGTGAGTGAGCGCTTGTTGAGAAGAGAAAAAACCAAGAATGGGCAGAAAGCAAAGCCATGACTGTTGAGATGGGAATGCTAGAGCAACAACACGCATTCTTAAGCACAATATTGAATGTCACACTGCCAAGAGAGGAGGAAGAGACATTGGAGCAACTAAGAAGAAAACTCAAGCTAACAAGGAGGGCCTTGCAACATGGACTTCATGACAAGGCACCCAAGCCTAGCACTGACTTGGGAGTAGAGGAGCAATGTGCTCACCTAATCTTAGCTTGTTTAACCACGTAGGAACTTGCCTTGCTAGGGCTTGAGGAGCTAGAGTAGCAAATGCAACCACCTCAACAGGAGCCACTGGAGCCGGTCAGGGAAGAAGGGCCTAATTTTGAACCATACTATCAAGAAGAAGAATAAGTGTAGGAACCAAGCCTCCCTATGTAGCCACAAGTGCAACTAGAAGAGCAAGGGGAGGAAGCATGGCCACTTGAACAGATGGTGGAGATGAGGCACATGCACAGAGAGTAGGTGGAACATGCTCGCAAGAAGTTGCAAGCCAAGACATCACAAGTTCCACAAGTGGCCATGCCTCAAAGTGAGGAATGTGATCCCATCAACAAACTAGGGCTAGAAACTTGCAGTGTGGAAGCAATGAGAAAATCAGATCCATCCCTTTGAGAACTCCATCACTTTTCCTCACACATTGGACAAAGTATAGAGCAATGGGAGAATCACAGCCTACTACAAACTATTGGAAGATAAGGCAGTGGAGGTACCTTAGAGTATAGAGGGACATGAGGCACAACTTAAGTGGTGCAGGAACATCTTGGACTCTATCTTAGAGGCCTAGATTGCTTTCTACAACACCTTATCTCATGAGCGGGATGATCCTATCTATATACCCTACCCAAGAAGGTTTGGAGTAGATTTTAATCAAGAGGTGCATGCCAGATATGACTTCCCTCTAATCTACAATGTAAATACCTCAATCCTTGAAGAGAGCTTGACTTTCACAGAAAGAGACCTCCGCCCATCTATAGTAGGTTTCCTCAAGGGCCTCTCCTCATGCCCTGACCCTGCTTTCATCACCACATGTAACTACCTCCACTTACTACCCCAGTATTACTAAAACAAAAACCTACTACAAAGGAAGAATGGTTGTCGCCCCCTCTTTTTTTATCAATGCTAGGATAGATAGTTGTGTGATTATGTGCCTCATGATGAGAGCCACTCTCTTGCCAGCATTTTGCATGAACCTCTTATAAGATATGAGTGACAGTAGATTCACTGGGTGTAACCACCTGTTTTTGTCATCTACCCCACTCAACATAAGAACCAACATAAAGGGGTATCTGTAGAGTAGGGCATTCCTCAGTAAAGCCCTCAAGCTGGCACACAACTTGGCCCGTGCTCATCAATGGGATGCCTCTTAGCATGCTCGCTTATAAAAGTTATTTATTCAAAAAAAAGAAAATAAAAAAGAAATCAAAAGAGGAAAAAAAGATGAGAAAAAGGATCAGGACAAGAAGAAAAGAACTAGAAAGAAAAGAAGCACAGCAAGAAAATTAGCCCATCTGTACTCTATGAGCGTCACAAGCAATGTACTTAGGGACCACCCTAGCCCTTCCCCCAGTTCACGTACTTAGGGCACCTTAAGGGTAGGACACACTTAGGGAGCTCTTGCTCACCTATGCTTAGACCTATCTCCCTAAGCCACACCCACAACACCTCCCTTTGTCCATAAACTAGGTCCTCAAGTGTGGAACAACACCATGGGCTTGTGCCTAAGGTTCGACCCAAATCCTAGTTCCACTAGCACAGACACCATGCACTACATAGTGAGGTAGGCACACCCCCAACAAGTGGTGTACTTCCTTTTTCTTTCAGGTACATTTGGCAATTCGTGATCAACCATTGATATCGAAGGCTCCCATCATTCACTTAATCCATCCTCAACCTCCACAACCTCTCATCCATTTTGGTGTGTTCTTATCTATCACCAACCTCCCCAAAACCCCATCATCGGTCCACATGGGAAATCTTCAACCACCCAAGCCATTACCAACAAGTGCCATGGGTCTGGCACTTAGCTAGGAGGGGCATAATGTTACACCTTTGGAAGTCCAAGACAGAACCGAAAAGCCCCAAAAAGTTAGAAATGGAAGATAGCCCAAGGCAAGAAAAAAAGTGAAAGATAGCCTAAGGCGAGAAAAAATGGAAGACAAAGGCAAGCTCAGAAAAATGTAGGAAAAGCCTCAATATAAAAGGAAACATACAATAACAAGTGCATTGAATATTCTAGCAAGGAAAGCGCTGGGCACATTGTAATTCATTTTGTAAAAGAGCTCCAGGCTCCCTCCTGTGCAATTTATAAATATAGAGGGGCATGGGTGAAGGAACCATGAAAATAGGAAGGAATAAGGAAGAGGACCTAGACTAAAATGGCCAGTCATGCAAAAAGGGATGGGCTCCCAAAGAGGAGGGCATGTATAAAAAGGCAAAAGTGAATGAAGAAGATCATTCTTATGTGTGGCCAAAACTAGCTCTTTTCTTCTTCTTCTTCTTCTTCTTCTTCTTCTTGCTTTCCTGTGCTTGTGCTTGAGAGAGGGAGAGTGAGGAAGTGAGTGTGTGAGGGTTAGGGACTATGGTGGAGAAGCTCTTCATCTTCTCCTCTCTTCTTCTCTTCTCTTGTTTTGCACACGTGACAATGGAGCATGGAGCTTGGAGCTTGAGGATCGAGCTTGCTTGAGCTTGCATCTCTTATCGTGGAGCTATCTGAGATCTTGGGGGAGGAGGCAACTCGATCAAGCATGAAGGTAAGCTCATTTCGGCTATGTGAGAGGTAGCCATTGCACTTAGCTTGAAACATTTGAAGCAATAAGCGGTCCATGGGTCTTAGCAATTGAGCGAGAGCTCCCACAACAACTATCGTTAAAGAGGTTGTCTCTTCTTTTGATTGTTGTTGTTGAAGATATTCTAATTCTAGTTTGGTGATTTTTGAGAACCTTGTTAGGCCCTCTTTGCATAGTATTCTGGCTTCTACCATTGTTGAGATTTTGGCCCGGTTTAATCTTTGAGGTTAAAATAGGAACTTTGTGAAGAATGATCTGTGGAAATATCTATGGACTAGAGAAATTCACTGTTTTTTTTGTTCTATTTCTGTCTTTTCATAATTCTCTGATACCACTTGCAATAACATCTAAAAAATTAGTACATCATGATCCCTTAACTTGATATGTCAAGTCATCCTTCAGTCCTTCAATGTACTTCCTTTTTAGGGCATCTTCGGTCACCTCAAGGGGCATACTTATGGAGTCATAGGAATTTTTCTTTATAGTCATTGACAAAAAGATTTATGCTTATCCTCTTCAAATTTCTTGAAATTATAAAATTCCATCTTCTTTTCCATATTGTAGTGAGGAGAATAATTCCTCTTCTCTGCTTGCACACAAAACTCCTCCAATGTGATAGGGCTAACTTGAGTCCTAGTTTGCATATAGAACTTCCACCATTGCTTTGCCACACTATGTAGTTACAAAATCAAAATCTTGGCTTTCTATTCTTTAGAAAATTCCCATAGTGTGAAGAAATATTCAAGCTCTTCAAGGCATGCTTTCTAAATCTTCTCATGTCTTGTTTTCGCCATCAAACTCATTCACTGTTTCACCTTCTTCAATACCTTCTTAATAACATATTTTCCAGCATCATCTTCAAAAGATCTTTCTCTTCTCTTTGCCTACTATTGCGATTGGGGTTGTTGAGGTGGCTCTCCAATTGATCTACCCATACTAAATGTATTCGCTTCACCTCTCTTGTAGGTCCACAATGATCTCTAGTATCTTTGCAGTTTCTTTACCAACTTGTTCTTTTCTCAAGTCAACAAGAAGCATTCAATGAGCTCTTCTTGCTCCTTGATTCTTTACTCTAAGCTTTCCATCTTCATGGATAAAAACTACTCTAATACCATTTGCAACATGATAGTCACAATCTGATAAAAATCAACACAATTTTCGATAGAGAGACACAAGTAGAAAGATAAATTTATATTATAGTTTGAAGGAAACAGAGGAGCATCAGATAGAACAATCAGAACTTACACTTCGATGCATAGCTCGAACTTCCTATTGATCACCCTTGAGCTGTTAACCCTAGTTCGAGACGATAGAGAAAAAGAAGTCCAATAAAGCCCAAGAAAACTCCAAAGGCAGACAAAAAGGAAGAAGCAGGAAGGGAAACGGCCAAAAGTGCAAGGGCGGCCTGAAAATCTAAGTCAAAGGCAAAAGCACATTTTTAAATGCAAGGGGCCCCCTAAAAATTTTGTAAAAGAGCACCAGGCTCCCTCTTATGCAAATTGTAAAGAGTAGACGGACATAGGTAAAGCGAAAGGCAACTAGAAGGGAAAGGGAAAAAGCGGACCTTGCCACAATGACCAATCATGTAAAAAAGGGGATGGGTGCCCAAAGGGATAAGAATTTTGTATATAAACTCAAAAAGTGAATGAGAAGCTCATTCTTTGGTGTGTGGCTAAAGTGAACTCTTCTTCTTCCCTTCTTCTCTCCTTCTTGCTTGCTTGTGTGTGCTTGAGAGAGGGAGTTTGAGGGTGTGAGGGTGAGGGATCAAGGAGAAGAAGCTCTCCATCATCTCCTCTCTTCTTTTTCTCTTCTCTTCTCTTCTCTTATCTCGTGCGTGGATATGGAGGATGGAGCTTGGAGGTAGAGGCTTGAGGATGCTTGAGCTTGCATTATGAATTATGGAGCTATCGACTTTCTTGAGGGAGGAGGCTACTCATTCGGGCATCAAGGTAAGCTCACTATACCCCGGTATGATTGAAGGCGTGTCGGCTAGGTGAGAGATAGCCATTTGTAAATGCTTGAAACGCTTGAAAAAATAAGCACTTTGTGGGTCTTTGGCAGTTAAGTGTTAGCTCCCTCTACATTTTGATTCTGTTACGAGGGCAAGCCAATTCAAGCTTGAGCACTTGCATGCCTCAAATCAAGCAACGAAGTAAGGTTTTCATCCCCTAATCGGAGCTTTAGATAGGTAGGAGATTTTGGGATTTTGATCTTCGCAACAAGTAAGTATTTCAATTTTTTGATGATTAGGCAAGCATGAGGAATCATTTCAGCATTTGGGTTTTGATTTTTGTTGCATTTAGAGTAGGATAGGATCGATAAATCAAAGCAAAAAGCTTTAGGGTTGCTGCTGTAAAACACACCCAAACATGGAAAAAAACAAGGAAAAATGGGGAAAAAGTGTGCTTATATGTGTTAATATCACAAGGGGAGTGATTGAAGAGGTCCAAAAACCTTAGTTGGGTAAGGGTTTAAGACCTAAGAGATCAAGGGAGAAGCTCATTTGCAATAGTAGCATTGAGAGAGAGAGAGAGAGAGAGAGAGAGAGAGAGAGAGAGAGAGAGAGAGCCATTCCTTGCGACCGATTGATCGGCCTCTATGAACATTTTTTGAGCATGTTAGGTATATATAGACCTTAACCATTGTCCATTGATCTATTTTGGAAGTGCTTGCCACACCTAGTATGCTATAGATTGCACAAACGGATCAAAAATCTTCTTCGTTGTTCCCATGCACCGTTGCATTTGGCCTATCTGAGTCACAGACTCAGATAGCCACTTCGGGCCGAACCCCAGAATCGGCCCTTGGCTTGCTTACATTTGGCCCACTCAGCCTCGTCCACTCAGACCACCATATTTGGCCCATTCGAATAATTAGATGTTCAGACACTCAACCTACCTTGTCATGTGGCATTTGGCCTAGGAATTCAAACACATCATTTGGCCATTTGGCTCGATCGATTCTGACACTCGGACCCTGTAATTCAGATCGACCTAGCCAAATGTAGATTTTGCATGAATTGACACTTTCTGACCCTAATTGACATGTGAACCATAGCTAGATGAACCTCTTGTAAAATATTACACGGCGCAGCGAACGGAATCTGAGAAAGAGATAGAGAGTACACAACAGATAAGAGGAGAATCAGTAAATTCTTTAACTCCAAACAACTGATACAAAGATGGCTCTGTCCACCCGTGCGCTTTCACTGTGTGAAGCTTAGATGGCGATCTAGACAGAAGATAGGTGAAGAGCTTAAGGCTAGCTGGAACAACAACTCTGACTGGGTGAAAGATGAGTGTTTGATGGCTGCGAAGGGGTTTAGCTTTTATAGCCCGCGAAGGTCGTTAGGTCGGCCTGCTGACCGACCTACCATATGAGCCTCCACTAGTTGGCCAGGGAATATTCCCTTTACCATCGGGCTGGGGGCGCTGCCCCTGGACCCCCGCCAGGGGGGCCGCTGGCCCCCCTGGGACCCCCCAGCCAGGGGCCGCTTCCGCGGCCCCCGGACCCCACAATAGGGGCCCCTTTTAACTCCCTTACCACGCAACTCAATGCAATGTGCCTCGAGTTGCTACCAGCTTAACCACTCCGTCTAACCCAAAGATTAGACCCACAACAGTCACCTTTTTGCCATCCGGTCACATAGACCTCATCTGATATACAAGTCAGGACTCAACCAATGTCCGGGCTCACATTTGGCTTCTCCTCATAATGGGGGCCTTACAACTTTGAGCACCATGGATCATTGGTAGCACCTAATGAGGGTGGGGCATTGATCATATCTAACACCTCTGAGAACGATATAGATGAACAAAACACCTTTTTCGCACAAGAAATAAGAGAACCAATGAATTGCAGATCTAGCAATGACACTAGACATCTTACTAGCTGTCCACCCCACTAAGAGTGCTAAATTGAGTCATAGAACCTTGATTAGATCTTGACTAAGCAGAAGGACACATCACAGATCTTAGAGTCCAGCAAGAGCGGCCAATGACGATCGAGATTAGAGCCCTATTAGGCCGAGAACGTAGTCGGGAGTGCTAAAGCTGCATTTACCATTCAGCATTGCATCCCACATTGTTTTTCGACACTTGAAGTGCACCTGAAGAAAAGTTGAAAGCCTAATTTCACACAATGCATGGAAAAGAGCACACATACACATACATAGAGTGATAGTAAATTGAGGATTGTCTGTAAATAACAAGGAACTCATTCAAAGTGAAGAAATTGAGCAAACCCACCAGTAGGAGAAGACCCTGAGACTTAGATGGGTTATCGAGAAACCCAAGTGGTAGGAGCAAGAGGAAGACATGACATAGGAGCTAGATGCATCAAGGACTGACATAATTGGGGACGTGAATCTACCCCCTCATCGACAACTTGGTGGAACAAGAGATCGTAGACATGGCAAAGACCAACTCAAACCACAGACGCAAACAAAGAGCTTGATTTGGGGGATTTCCTAGATGAAATCCAACAAATGGTAACCAAGTATGATTTACAAACCCGGATGGACCACCATGGTAGGCCATCTGAGGATATCTTAGTGGATCTCAAATAGGAGAGGAAACTATCTTGGAAGCTTTGCATGGCATAATGGCATACAATTAGGAACAATAGGCTAGAAACTTGCGATACAACGTAGAAATGCAGGAGATCCAGCGAAAGTGTTAGCCTTAGCAAACATAAATCAAACAAGACCTGGCGCACAGAGAGAGAGAGAGAGAGAGAGAGAGAGAGAGAGAGAGAGAGAGAGAGAGAGAGAGAGAGAGAGAGAGAGAGAGAGAGAGAGAGAGAGAGAGAGAGAGAGAGAGAGAGAGAGAGAGAGAGGGATAGAAGGAGACCTTACGCTGAGCGAGCTTCTCATGAAGCAAATATTAGATAATATGTCAGTAGAGCAGAGCGCAATAGCACTTGCAAACTCATTGCTCACAGGATTAGGAGTCAACTAGGGCTTCAAGAGCCAGTAAAAAATCCTTGTTGTTGCTAAGCAGTTAGACAAGTACCAGCGATCCCTATAGCTTGGTAGAGCAGTCCAAGTAGGTCTGTGAGACCAACAGCCTCATCGATCTCACCCAGTGCTCGCAAGCCTTCAGCCTATGCTTAAGCAATAAGGGAAGGACTTGGTACATGGCTTAGATGCCACAGAATGTAACAACTTCAACCATCTCAAGAACCTCTTCATTAAGAGATTCTCGGAGGTTGGGTACCTTAGACAATTTGATCGTACAACTCATGAACGTGAAGTAGAGAGATAAGAAAGATATCATGGATTATGTGACCCATGTGAAGATTCTCTTTAAGAGAATATCAACAAATGAATGACCCACAAAAAGAGAGGTGTCCACGGTCTTCAACAACGGAATACGAAGTGAGAAACTCTATAAGGCCTTGGCAGGCAACTCAAGCTTACAGTGAGATGCACTGACTAGGGTCTTTGAACATGCCATTTGAGTGGATGGCCAGCTCAAGGAGAGGAGCTCCAAGAGCACAAACTGAGACGAGGCCAGCTCTAAAACCTCAAAAAGGGCAACCACATCTAGCAAACGATCAGTCCCAAGTAGCTAGGATAAGGGAAAGAGTACTGACTAGAGCCAAGAACTAACAGAAATGAAGATGGAGCTAGCGAGACTACAAGAGATGATGAGGAGACCTACGCACCCACACATCCATTGTGTGTATTGTGGCTAAAACCACCTGTCAGCAGAGCTGAGTGTCAGGAACCTAGGTCCCAACCTTGCACCAATTGCAGTAGGTTTGGTCACGATGCCATGCACTGCAGAAGATTACCGAGACGACTCCCATAATCATAACCCTACAACTAGCCTTACCTAGGGAATAGGCCACTGAATTTCTTCGGGAGGGGAGCCCCATTGGCTCTCCCGGCAGCTAATGATGCTAAGCCAGCCATTCCTAGGATGGAGATAAATCCCACAGGCATACCCCGGCCACTTGGACCTTTTGTATCCCATCCACCGCCAGTCCACTATGTGGAGGAGCCGAATGATGACAAGCCCTATGTGAACCCTTACGTCTCATATAACGAAGAGGGAAATCCAATCCTCATGGATTATCGACTAGTACCAGCAGTGATGGTGCTAGGTAGAGGTAGAAACGGAGGCTTAGGAGGGCAGACCCAAGAGTTCCTATAGGACACATCTCCTGATGCTGCCCTGAAAGGGAACAAGCCAATAGAGACAAGGCTAATCTTAGATGCACTGAGTGTGGAATCACTCATTTCTTTGCCAACTACCCTAGATGAAAACCATCCTCTAGTTCAACAATCGTGCCATTAGTCCCATTGGGGTTGTTCGGTGTCAAAACACTCAACGGTGATGCCACGCCCATTCCATTACATATCATGACCCGAGCATAAACAAAGCAAGCTAGCATATCACTGCTAGGGCCTAGCAACCTAGATGTAGTCTCAATCGGGAAGAAAAGTCGTAGGTGAAGGAAAATGAAAACCGATGCAAAGGTCACACTTAAAATCAAGACTGCCACAACACTCCCTGCTGGAAAGAAGGTCACAGATGCAGAGGCAGAGACATTCGCTCCAAAGATTGCTAAGAAGGGGATGATAAGGTAGGGGAGTACCCCAACCTAAAGTGCCAACTAGAATCCATAGAAAAAGTTAAGGAGTGGGTGAAGGAAGCCCAAGAACATAGGATGGTGAACCCATCTTGGAGGATGAGATCAATGATCTCTCAAGCGTGAGCACACCAGTTTTGCCTCCATGACCAAAATCGAGAGATGCAATTGCACCACAAGCAGTGATGCTTAAGCAGAGCTTAAACACAATGGGCCAGCAAACCAGTCAAGGCCATTGGCCAAGGAGCGCAAGACTAGGAGAAAAGCAAGCAACTAGCAATATTCTTACAATGATAGTAACCATTCTGGTGACTCTAAACTTAGGAGATCTACTTAGGCAGCATCCAATGCTATGGCAAGAACTAAAGTAGTGGTGGGTAGGAGGATCAATAGAGTAGGCTATAGCTAACTTACATGAGCATGACATAGTAATGCAGATACTGATTTTGACATTGTACTCAGTGCCCAAGTCCTTGCACATTAATGCTTTCTGGGAAGGCACTAAAATGCATGCAGTCTTACCGATCCTAGTTCTAGGTGATACCATGAGAAAGGGAATCGTAGACATGGGGGCATGAGTCAATGTACTTAGCCACACAGTGCTCCAGGCTTGGGGTAACCCACTTGTCCCCAAGAATGCTAGATTTAATGTCACACTAGCTAACGGAATGAAAGTAAAGCTATTCGGAGTACTAAAGAAGTGGCCATTGAAGTTCGGGGGAGTCTAGTTCTTCGTAGACTTCATAGTTATGAAAGGAGTGGACTATGACATCCTATTAGGGCGACCCTGGATATGCAATGCATGAGTCATAGAAGGCTGGGGCAATGGTCTGATCTTCCCAAGTAATCGAACAGAAGTGGTAAGGGTAGAGATGGATACTTGGACGACTACACTAGTCGACTTAGATGCCATCTTAGCCATGCTAAAGGGTGATGTGCAAGTTAGAAAATTGTATAGGCCGCTCACCAAGTATATCCCTTGCCTTGAGGATGAGCGAGATTGGATGCAGTGCTAGCGATGATTGATCTGCCATTCTCGGATAATGGGAGTACGAGCAAGCGCTAAGGCAATCGGTAAGCCTAGTGACACACCCTCAGTACCAGTCTGCATGATGGCTAGGAGCTCGCATAGACAACCCAACCCTGTCATATTCCATGTACTGAACAAAAGGCGAGAACTCCTTCAGATCTTAGAGCATCTCACGAACAAGCTAGTTGGCAACCCAGTAGCCAATTATCAAGCCACTCAAGGATCACTTAGATGAACCCAAGTGGCGGTGGACTAAGGTGCACAACCTGAACTTAATGTACAATTGGGCCTTAGTCATTGATCAAAAGGAAACACCGTATCAAGACTTAGGAGATGACGAGTAGTCGGATGAGGATAATTCTAATGATGAATACGAGAACTGCTACTCCTTCAGTGATGACGAGAGAAAAGGAGAGATTGATACGATAGAATATGACACTGAGGGATATGTAATTGAGAAAATATGGGCAGAGTCCAAACCTCAAAAAAGAAGAACACTTTTATAATTGAGAGAGGAGTCATGTGCATGGATTGTGATCGCACGTGGTTGGAGCATAGAGGAGCAATTGCCTATGAGCACACTGACCTGGTCCAACCGAGTGCCGCACCATAATTCAAGATAGATTCACTCTTTGAGCTATGACCGCCAGGAGAGACCCCCTCTTCTAGCGAAGGTGGAGAGTTTGATTTTGAGTTGGAAGTAAGCTCAGACAGTGATCCTAAAATACCTTGACCCACCTAAGACCAGACACACCAATACCACTCCACCTAAGGCGCAGAAGATTGTTGAAGGAAGAATGAAAGAAACAGCCTAAGGAACTGCAAGTTGAGGAGCAAAGAAAGCTGCACGACTTGTCGAAACGATTCACGAAGTTTAAGAAATGTGATAGGGTAGCAATCTTACTGGGAGCCAAACAAGAAGGTCAAGCAAGTGAACTAATAGAAGGGCCAGTCACAAAGTCAAGGAGGTTAATCTAGCTAAGGAAGGGGAGGCACCTTGACCTGTCTTTATAGTCGATGACTTGACCGAGGAGGAGGAAGCCAGTCTCATTTCTCTCTTACGGGAGTACATAGATGTCTTTGTTTGGTCCCACAATGACTAAAAGGGGTAGATTCGAGTGTAGTGACTCACAATATACCCATGACACCCGATGCAATGCCAATCAAGTAGTGACCATATCCTATGAACCCCAAGCATGCTCATGCTATCAAATAAGAAATCAATAAACCGTTCATAGTAGGATTCATTTACGAGATTGAGCACACGAACTGGGTCTCACCCATAGTGATCATATTGAAGAAAAATGGAAAAATTAGAGTGTGCGTCAATTACAAGAAAGCCAATACTCCTACCAAGAGAGGCAATCACCCATTGTCGTATACGCATATGCTCGAGTGAGTAGCTAGTAAAGAGGCCTACAATTTTTTGGATAGTTTCTCAGGGTACAATCAGGTGCAAGTACATCCTGATGATACGCACAAGATTCCATTCGCCACTGAGTGCCTACATAGTCATGCCCTTTGGGTTGACAAACACAACAACCACATTCCAAAGGCTTATGTTTGCCATCTTCAAGGACATGCTTAGGCGAGAGCTAGAAGTATTTGTTGATGACATGTATGTCCATTCGAGCTCCGGCAGTCTTTAAACGATGTGGCTGGTATCGTGTCTCTTGTTGAACCCCCCTTAAAGTGCCAATTTTGGGTAAAACATGGATGCATCCTAGGGCACATGGTGTCAAAGAACGGCATTGCCACATAGACTTTTCGAAAGTTAGGGTTATTATCGATCTACCACCACCATCCGATTACAAGGGAGTTTAGTGCTGCTTAGGCCATACGGGGTATTATCAGAGATTTGTACTGAACTATGCATTGATTGCTAGGCTTCTATACAAGTTGATGATAATATTTCAATAGATCGAGGAATGCTAGTGCACATACGAGGAATTGAAGAAGGCTCTAACCACAACACCAATCCTACAATCCCCTAACTAGACCATAACCTTCCACATTCACATTGGCACTTCAAAGTTTGCTGTGGGAATTGTGTTGTGCCAGCCTGGTGAACATAATGTAGACTATCTAGTGAGCTTTGCTAGCAAACAACTCATAGATATGGAAATGAACTACTCAACAACATAGAGAGAGGGTTTAGCCATGGTGTTTTTTGTAAATAAAATTTGGCATTATATTTTGTCTACGCCTTTTACCTTCTTTGTTGACCATCAAGCTATGCTATATCTCGTTAACAAACGTTGTGCTACAAGACGCATTGCTCAATCCACAAGAACATTGTCTCCCGTCACTCTTTTTTTATCCCAATGGCATAGATAGCTGCGCTATGGCTAAATTAATGCTTAGCCCTCTTAGAAGATATAAATGATAGCCGCTTCATCCTCTGCAATCCATTTCTTTCAACTACCACTCTCCAAGTACATCTGAACCTTAAGGGATACATGCAGAGCTGGAAATTCCTTGAAAAATCTCTTAAGCCCCTAGAACCACCCTCTCACGACTCGGCTCTGATGAAGACTAGCTTCTTGTCATATTTATGTAATTCAAAAAAGAAAAAGAAAAAGAAAAAGACAAAGAAAAAGAAAAAGAAAAGCAAAGGAAAAGGAAAAGAAAGAAGAGAATATGAGGAAAAGAGAAGGAAATCACTAGAAAATCAATCAAATCACCTCACTACACGTAGATCATAGTCATTGCACCCAAGGGTCCTCAAGTTAGGTGCGTCCGGTGGCTTTGGTCGGCCGGCTCCCTAGCCCATTTTGATTCCCCACATCACGCATAGGGCACATCAAGGGCAGCACATACCTAGGGGGGTCACACTCACCTGTCCTACGCTGCACCCAACCACCACACCTCCCTTACCCATAAATTGGGTCCTCAAGTATGGGACAATACCTAGACCTAGCTCCCAGTTCCACTAGCACAAGCACAATGCACCACACAATAAGGTAGACACTCCACTCCCCCTAGTAGGTAGTAGTGCACTTCTTTTCTTTTTAGCACCCACTTGGGAGGACCCATCATCTACTCCTCGGCCTCCTTCACCTCAACATTTTGATCAGTATCTTTCCAACAACCAAACCCCAAGAGGCCCCATCATCATCCACTCTCCTACGATCCTTCAAATCACCGAACCCTCATCAACATAGGTACGCAAGTGCCATGGGACTAGCACTCGTTTAGGAGGGGGGTAATGTTAACCCCAATTCAAGACGGAGCAAAAGAAGTCCAATAAAGTCCAAGAAAACTCCAAATGTGGACACAAAGAAAGAAGTAGAAAGGGAAACGGCCAAAAGTGAAAGGGTAGCCTCAAAAGCTAAGTCAAATGAAAAAGTGCATATTTAAATGCAAGGCGTCCCCTAAAACTTTTGTAAAAGAGCGCTAGGCTCCCTCCTGTGCAAATTCTAAAGGGTAGACAAGTGTAGGTAAAGAGAAAGGGCGGCTAGAAGGGAAAGGGAAAAAGGGGACCTTGCCACAAGGGCCAGTCATGTAAAAAAGGGAATGGGTGCCCAATGGGATAATGGTTTTGTATATAAACTCAAAAAGTGAATGAGAAGCTCATTCTTTAGTATGTTGCTAAAGTGAACTCTTCTTCTTCCCTTCTTCTCTCCTTCTTGCTTGCTTGTGTGTGCTTGAGAGAGGGAGTGTGAGGGTGTGAGAGACTGAGTGTGTGAGGGTGAGGGATCAAGGAGAAGAAGCTCTCCATCATCTCCTCTCTTCTTCTTCTCTTCTCTTCTCTTCTCTTGTCTCACGCATGGCTATGGAGGATGGAGCTTGGAGGTGGAGGCTTGAGGATACTTGATCTCACATCACGAATCATGGAGCTACCAACTTGCTTGAGGGAGGAGGCTACTCATTCGAGCATCAAGGTAAGCTCAGTACACCCTAGTAGGATCGAAGACGCATCGGCTAGGTGAGAGATAGCCATTTGTGCACGCTTGAAACGGTTGAAACAATAAGCGGTCCGTGGGTCTTGGCGGTTGAGTGTGAGATCCCTCTACACAAGCTAATTTCATATATATAAAAAGAATCGCAATCTCACTCTCAATTTCACTCTCTTGTGCTCACAATCTCAATCACAATCACATTTATAGTCTCAAACTCAAATTTTGGAAGAAGATGATGATGAAGATGATTGTTCGCTTAGCTTTTTTTCCAATAATGGTATGCTTTCTAAGACAAGTGAATACCAAAATTGACACGATCCTTCCAAATCATCACTCACATATAAACCTGCCAAAACTAAGTCATAGTCTATGTATAATAGTTTATCTATTATACGAATTGACTTGATTGATGATGTGCGACTTGAATTGTAGGATGATCCCATGTATTCTGATATTTTGTTATTTTTCTATAAAAATTTGGGAGAAATTTATGATGAAAAGTTTCATATGCTTAAGGGAAATATTTATTATTTGAATCGTCTGTGTATTCCTATTGCTTCAAAATTCAAGAAAGAAATTCTTAAGAAATACCATAATTTTCCTTTCTCTGCTCATCTTGGATTTTCAAAGACTTACAACAAAGTCAAGAACTCATTCTTATGGCTAGGGGGATGAAGGACATTAGAACATATGTGAAAGAATTTTTAGAGTGCCAACACGTAAAAATTGAACAGAAATGCATGCTTGGTGAAATGCAACCATTGGATATACTTGACCAAAAGTTAGAATCTATGTCTATGGATTTTATCACTAAGTTGCCTGCTTTGCTAGGGGAGGGTATGATACTATCTTTATGGTAGTCGATAGACTCACAAAAATAGCACATTTCTTTCCCATGAAAAAGATTGACACCACTTTAAATGTAACTAAATTGTTTGTAAAATAAATCTTTTGTTTACATGGTATGCTCAAAAGTATTGTTTTTTATAGAGACTCAAAATTTACATCTAACTTTTGGTAAGCTACATTTAAAGCCATTGAAATTGAACTAAGAATGAAAATTGCATTTCATCCACAAACTGATGAAGAGATAGAAAGAGTGAATCAGGTTTTAGAAGATATGCTTAGAATGTATTGAAATGAAAAAAAAAAACAATTAGATTGAATATTTAGCCTAAATTGAATTTTCATACAATAGTTCATGGCATACATCGATTAAAGTGACTCCATTGAAACAATGTATGGTTATAGCTATGTGACTCTTGTTCATTTTTTGATGCTTTAAATAGAGTAGAAAATTTAAAATAAATGCTTGAAACAATGGATAAGGAATTAAAAAGAATGAAGAAACACACTAAAGAGGCACAACTAAGATCTAAAAAAAGTTATGAGAAGAAAAAGAGAATATTAGAGTTTAATGAAGTTGATATGGTTTTCTTGAGAGTTGAACCTCGTCTAACTTTGTTTTTTGGGAAAGATAGAAGGTTATCTCTATGTTTTGTAGGACCATTCAAAATTCTAAAGAAGATTGGTTCACTTGCATATAAACTCGAATTGCCATCTCATGTCAAGGTTCATCATGTTTTTCATGCGAGTTTATTGAAAAAGTATGTTGCTAACTCTGATAATCTTTTGCAGGACAAGTTTATATTATAAAAAGATGGAACATTCAAGATGGAACTAGAATTAGTATTAGATCGTAGAGTTAGATATCTTAGAGGTAGAGATATTATAGAGGTGTTGGTGAAATGGGATACATATCCTATAGAGTATGCAACTTGGATTCATCTAGATAATTTGCAACAAGAATATCCATATTTTCAACTTTGAGGATAGAGTTTTTGGGAGAAGGGGAGAATGTGCCCTAATGAAGCCATATTGAACTTTTTTTGACATGTGTGTAGGTAGTGTTTGAAAATGACTTTTAGGTCATTTTAAGTGTTTTGACAAATTTTGGTAGTGATAAATTTTTGTCAAAATTTTTCTTAACTTTTAGGCTTAATACCTATTTTAGAATCTAATTTAGGATCAAGTGGAGCAGAATTTGGTCAAAGTTCATCTCATAGATTTCAAAGAGGAGATCAAGAAGAATATTTTGTTATCTCATAGGCTCGGTCCAATTCTTCACCATTTTAGAGATATGAGCCATTGAAAATGAATAACACTTCAAAAAAAAAAGTATCATGTTATTTGTGCTTTCTTTTCGTTTTTCATAGGTTTGTATGCAAGTGATGATTTAGAAGGATCATGTAAATTTTGGTATGCACTTTTCTTGGAAAACATGCCATTATTGAAAAAAGGCTATTTTTGGACGTGTAAAACTGTTATGGCAAAAAACTGTGTGAATAATCATCTTCATCGTGTTCTTATTCCAAAATCCAAGATTGAGACTATGAATGTGATTGTGATTGAGATTATAAGTGAGAGTGAGATTGAAAGTGAGATTGCGATTCTTTTCATGTACATGAAATCAACTCGAGGGTGCTCAGGAGGTTCAAGCTCTGTATTAGAGTGCAAGTTCTAATTGTGCATATCTACTACTCGTCTATTTCTTGCAAACTATAATATGGATTTCTCTTTCTCTCTTTCTACTTGTGTCTCTCTTTAAAAAATTATGCTAATTTTTATGAGAAACTAGTTGTGTTGCATTGCATCTAGTTCGTCTCTATAGGATCAAGCATTGCTCAAAACAAGAATGGCAAACCTAATGTCACACTATCAAGAACTCAATTTATTAAACTTATCACGACCTTTCTTGTCATAATTCTAGTCATTAACAGAATATTCATCAATCTATATGCTATCAATTAGATGTTAAACCTTTGAGTATTATACTTTGAATATATTTATATACATATACCTTTGAGCAAAGTGCAAAATATAACATTAAATAGAAAGTTAAGAAACTCAAACCTATATTATATGATTGTGTTGTTGTATTTCAGTTATTAATTAAACCATTAACTCAATTACTAAATGTAAATAAACTAATACAATGTGCATGAGGGATGATATGACGGTATCAATACCATATTATTGTTCTGAACACAACATTGAAACCTCCATTCAGCACACAAGGCAAGATCTAGGTGCCTCCTTCAAATGCAAAAGACCCAAATTATACCCATCCACTCTCACTCTCAAGGTTGAGGTTGTTGAACATCTCTCTAAATATTTATTTGGATCTAAAATGGAGACCTTTATCTCTATCTTACATGCATGAATGTTTTATATAAATGCAAGGATCTAACTACAATCTAGAAAAAAGCTCCATATTTCACAATATTTCACTTGAATGCTTGTGGAGAAGAGACCACTATGCAAACACAACAAAAAGAATAGGTGTGGAGGAGGAATATAGTATGGCAAACTTGCAATTTCTTCTTTGCATATTTTCTTTGTAACATGAGCTCACTATTTCCCACAACACCTACACCATGTTACTACCTAATAATCATACTTGTAGACATATAAAATAGAAATATAGGGGGGGAGAGAGGGAGCTTGAGCTCTTGCGGCACACAATATATAGAGGATACATACAAGATATGAAGCTAAAAACCCTAATCTTTCTTTTTCTTCTTCTTCTTCTTCTTCTTCTTCTTCTCCACCATAATAGTCTACCAAGAATAAAGAGAAAGTACAAGATACACAATGTACAAGCGGTCCATAGTTTGAACATGCTAACTAGCAAGATGTCTATATAATCATGTAACTTGAGTAGGTATGCTAATTGATGTCCTACTGTAGTATCATTAGAAGAATATCTGATGTAGGTAGTAACCACACCATTGATATGAATGTGAAAACCTTGGTGAAAATATCTACAACCCACTCTTATGTGCTCACATATATGAGATCAATGTCACCAACTAAGATCCACTCTCTAATGAAATGGTAAGGAGGCTCAAAGTGTTTTGTATGTGCATGAAACAATGGGTTCCTTGCCAACTGCATGCTAATCATGTTGTTACCATACATGACAATTCTCCTATCTATCCATATCTCCAAATCATCAAGTAGCTTTTACACCCAAGCTACTTCACATGCTGCCATTACAATACCCCTGCACTTTGCCTTTGTACTTAATAGTGCAATAGGGAACTATTTCTTATTGTTCCAAGCCATAGCCCCACTCTAAATGGAAAATGCATAGCCACCATCGGTGGACTTCTTGTCAGACACATTGCACACCCAATCTACATCAATATTAACAAATAATTGCACCACCAAATTAGACTCATCAAAGATCCCATAATCCAATGTGGCCTTACGGTATCATAAGATATGTCTCACACTATCCAAATGAGGATTATGAGGTAGCTACATAAATTAACTCTTCAAATCAACTGTGTAGTTATAATTTGGCTTGGTGATAGTAGTGAAGATCAAACTTTCCAACATCTTCCTGTACATTATGGGATCCTCTAATATCTCACCCACATCAACACTTAGCTTCACATTTTGATTTAGCCATACCGTTATTAACATATCCAAGTTATACTACCTTTGTGAGAGCCATATCCCCTTGGATGTCCTAATCACCTAAATACCAAGAAAGTACTTCAAGTCTCCCAAATCCTTCACACCAAATTTTTGCTTGAGAAGACTCTTCACATTCTCCACCTTGCACATTGTTACGCCCACCAAAATCAAATCATCCACATACAATGTAATAAGCAACAACCTTATCACTTTGACACCCATAAAGTGTGATTTGCATTTTCAACATAAAAACCAATAGAGGCAAGATACTATGCTATCTTGTCATGCCATGCTCTTGATGCTTGTTTCAACCCATACAAGGCTTTGCATAGCTTACACACATAATCAAGGTGAACGATGCTCTCATAACCCTATGGCTGCTCCATATACACTACTTCTTACAACTCACCATGCAAGAATGCATTTCTTATATCCATTTGATGTGAGACCCAACTTTGCTATAGCCATTGCAATGATAACTTTGGTAATCACAATCTTTGCCACTAGAGAGAATATCTCTCAATAATCAATCCATAAGTATATAGATGGTTGATTAAGTGGATTACCATTTGATAAAAATACTTATGCTTGGATATGGTTGGCTATGGATGTGGTTGAAAATGTATTATGCAAAATGGATGAGATGATATATGATGGAATTGATGCCAACATAAACTCTCCCTCGACTCTTGTTGTCATGACTTCCACTTAGCCGATTATTATTGTTTAGAGTATATTTTTCTAGGAAGGTTCCCTTATGGCATCATGAGAACTAGTGGGCTTTATTCAACTACATAAGATTCATGACTATTCCTTTGATAGGGAAGAAATCCTCCTTATGGCAGCACGAGAAATAGTGGGGCTTTGGTCAATTAGGAAATACCTATGACTAGTTTTCTGATAGGGAAGAAATAGTTAGTCACAGCATGGTGCATGAAGATGGGTATTAGGGGGATTCTCATTACAAGAGAGGGGTTAAAGGGTGCATTTGACCTATGGTTAGGTATCAAATGATGGATACCAAGAGGAAGGTGAAATTTGATATTAAGGGGAAGTATCTTGACAGTCGAGTATTTTTTGAGATGAGGACATCTTGATTTATCAAAGGGTAAGAGAATGTAACACATCCCCCCTCCCCCCTTGTTGTAAGTGGATACTCCCTCTCACCATGAGCACATATTTAAACGTCCTTTTTCTAAGTAGCAATCATGAGTTTTTACGAGAAAAAGATATTTAAAAATAAATAATATTAATATGGTTATTTATGTTAGCAAGTGTAGTAACTAATAAGTAACTAAAGGAGTAGTTAGCAAGTTATCCCTCTCCCTCTCCCCCCCTCCCCCTATCCCGATTGTCATGATCACTACCTTTTTCTCTCTCCATCAATGTTGTAGCCCCCTCCTCCCAAACAACATCGACTATTAGTAGCCATGTTTATGCCCACCTCTCGTTCTTCTCATCACAAGGGTGTAGACCTAGGATGTGCAAATGTTGTACCCTTTCTTTCATTGAATAATAGAAGAGTATACCTTGCTCTCACATATCGTATCTTGTTCTTCTCTACAGAATTATCCACTCTCTACCTCTTTTCATCCTAAGAGTTGCTATTGGAGTGGATCCATTGTATCTAAGTTATAAAAAAGGGAGGGACACACACACACACACACACACACACACACACACACACACACACACACACACACACACACACACACACACACACACACACACACACACACACACACACACACACACACACACACACACACACACACACACACACACACACACACACACACACACACACACACACACACACACACACACACACACACACACACACACACACACACACACACACACACACACACACACACACACACACAAAGATAAGTGATGGTTGAAAGTTTGTCATTGAAATAAACATAGTTTTATATATAGTATTGAGAGGGGTTGACACCATTTCTTATGTTGACATCACTTGTCACATCAATCTTACTTATTGTTATATGTTTGTAAGTGTGGTAGGTAGACTAGCCTACTTCTCATTGTCTCATTTTCTCATTTCATATTTTTGAAGGGGACAATCCCTCCCCCCCTCCCCATCCAATTTTCTCTTGTGGAACAACTAAAAGGCCTATGGTGGATAGACAAACCAAAAATATTAGAAGTGTGTATCTCCATTAGCTTCTTTGTAAGGGTTAAGAGCCTTGTCTCCCCCAAGGACAACAATATGAATGAAGCTCTACTAGGGTAAGGGGGTTGATAAGGTAATGGACCCCCCATGGATGGTACAGGTACACCCCCCAAAAGAGTTGCACTATCTCTAAGTTTCCTACAAGTTGGAAATTTGTAAATTGGATTCTGATTGGTTTGTTTGAGCATGCCATTTTCTTTCCCTTGAATGTCACTCAAAAATTTATGAAGCATCTCCTCGCAAATGATCACGATTTAGGAATATAGGAATTTATGAGCATCTCTAATGTACGGAAAAGTCAAATTGTCATGCAAGTTTATGGAATTAATGGCCTTGTGTTTTCAATAGTAGTAAATTTTTATTGTCACTCTAATGGCCCCCTTACCCTTACCCTATCCACACTAGTAAGTGGGAGGAGGAGAAAAAAGCTAGGGCAAACACCCCCCACAAATGGATGAAGATCCGGCTTTAGAGGTAAAAGAGAAGGGGAGGGGTATTTTTAATGCACCTAAAAGAATTGATCCAAAAGGAGGAAAAGTCACAAGAGAGAGAGAGAGAGAGAGAGAGAGAGAGAGAGAGAGAGAGAGAGAGAGAGAGAGAGAGAGAGAGAGAGAGAGAGAGAGAGAGAGAGAGAGAGAGAGAGAGAGAGAGAGAGAGAGAGAGAGAGAGAGAGAGAGAGAGAGAGAGAGAGAGAGAGAGAGAGAGAGAGAGAGAGATTTTGGGCTACATGTGGGCTTTGGGTAAAAGCAAAGCCTCTTGAATCTAGATGATTGTCAAGATGTATTGCTGCTTGATTGATCATTGGAAACTTGGAAAGTTCACTGGAATTTAAGTAGTGCCATTTTGTAGGATCTTCTGTCAAACTCATCGAGCCATTTTTTGACCTTAGTCTAAGTATATGTGAGGGAAAAGGCTACCGGATTGTGCATTGGTTCCCTAGGAGCTCAAAAAGGTTTGAAGGGTAGGAAATGATATTGAGATGACTTTTGCATCGTACACTGAATAAGTAAAGAAACCTGCTTTTGATGCTAATGCAATCTTTCAAGCTATGGCTCAAGACCTCAAGTTAAAGGGTTCACAAATCTACTTTGGCTCTTTCTATGGACTCCCTTTGCTACATGTACTATGATTATGCTATTGCTGGCATTTGCATGTATTTTATTGGGAGAATTCCAATAAAGGATGGATTCACCAAGTAGTCCGTGGGGACCTTTCAAGTGAGATGCAATATTATGCAATACCAATTTATTGGTAAAGGCTTTTTCTACGTGTTGCTTGGCTCTGCAAAAGAGAGGAAATGGATGTTATCCTATTCAGTTGGTTATAGGGGAGATCTTGTTCACTATCTTCGTCGATGGTTAGCTGGGTTCTCCTTGGAAGATGTTTTGCTTTTTGAATGCCTTGTCTAGGTCTTATTCCATGATTTTCATACATGGTTGGATAATGAGATTAAAAATATTGTAGTGACTTTGGGCAAGGTTTTTTATGTCCCTCTACCGATCATTAATTCAAAAGGGTAGAAGAAGGCATGCATTCTTTGGGATAGGAGGGTGGAGCCTCCTGAGGTTTTGGAGTTGGTGGATGCTTCAAGCATTGAAATCATCAACTTAGTCAAATTCTTGCCCTTTTCGGATGCGTGCTACATTCATAAAGGGAATGTATATTTTGCAAGGAATTGTCAGAAGAAAACAAGTAAGACTTTGAAAAAGAAAGATAAAGACAATGAAGATCAAAAAGCCTTTGAGAGTCTCAGTCCCCAAGCCACTCAACAAGTGTCAGCTCCTTCAATTGGTGGGATCTCTAAGAAATTTGAGTTATTACCTCAAAACAAACCCTAGGGTAGGCAAAATGCTACAATTGGATAGTAGGCCAGTATCGGGAAAATAGTAGGAAAGTCAAGAGAATAAGGAGAAATGTCCCCCTATTTCTAAAGAAATTTCAATGTGCAATTCTCCCAAATTTGTAGTTATTAGTGGTGTGGCCAAATCTTCTACTAGTGGTGGTGATTCTCTTAAGAGACTTGCCCAGAAGGGGTAGTTGTTCACCAATGTCTATGCCCCCTTGGGTGATTTGGACCCTAATGCATGAAGTTCTCATGAAATATCTTGACATTATATCTTGGAATTGGCATGGGGCTAGGTGCCCTGGTGAGAAGTACATTTTTAAGACATGATTAGAGACAAAAAAAGTGGATATACTGGTACTTCATGAAGTTAGATGTGGGAGAATTTTTCCTATTGTATTGAAGAACTCTTACTCATTTCTGGATACCCCATATAGAGGGAGATGAGGTAGTGTTCTCTTCTATAAGAAATCACTCAATCCTTCTCTAATTTACCAGAACAAGAAATGAAACATTGTGGTAATTTGGATTTCAATATAGGGTTAAACAAGAGACATGGTTTCACTTTATACCCCTAATCAGTCTAATGATAGGGTGCAATTGTGGGAGAAACTTGCTCACATGGAATTAGGCCCTTACGGTGGGCGCTTCATTTTGAGCCTGACTCAAAGAAACCAAATCAAATTGCCTTCTTCTTAATGGGATATTGGAATATGGTTCTCTCTTCGTTAGATAGATTGCATGCATAAGAGCGAGACTATGTTCTCTCTTCATTAGATAGATTGCATGCATAAGAGTGAGACTATGGTATGCATAAGAGCAAGATTATGAAGGAGATTGACACATGGGATATGCTTAGTTGTAAATATGAGCTAATGGATTTAGTTGTGATGGATAAGTCTGAAGAAATTAAGTCCTTTACATGGAGGAACAAACATGCTGAGTAATCCTAGAGAGCAGCTAGGGTTGATAGGTTTTATGCCTCAAGTGGTGCATGGTGGTTACATCAGGCTTCCTCTTTTGGCATTATTAAAGAATCATCTCAATCAGATCATTTCCTAATTTGGTGTGCCCTACGCTTGTTGAATACCCCTAATCAGAAGGTAGGCCCTCCCTCTTTCAAGCTAATTCAATGTTTCTCAATAGTTAGAATTTCAAGAATAGATTAGCAAGGTTTGGAACAAATAATTTATTGGCATTTCAACATTAGAGGTTTGGGACAAAAAGATTGAGCTCTTTGTGGATGTTGCAAAAAAATTTGGTAGGAAAAATGCTCGTGGTCTCAAACATGTGGATTCTTTGGCCGTGACTACAAGGAACAATCTGTGGCAACTTTTGTTGGTGAATGCCCTAATGATGAGACTATTAGAGCTTTTAATACTTTAGCTAATAATTACTTGCAAAGTTAGGAGAGGGAAAAATTGGAAGGTATTCGAGTGCAATCTTGAATTTGGCGGCTCCAGATTGGAGATTGCCCCTCTTCCTTCTACTTTAAATCATAAAGGAAAAAGAAATTGCAAGAACAAATAGTGGAGGTGACTGATAGTGACGAGATGAAGCACACCACTAATAAAGATGTCATTGAAACCTTTTGTAAGTTTCTTTCTAGCATTGTTGGAGAGCCACCACTATTGATGATTTTTATCATGAAAAGTCCATGAAGTTTGTAGAGCTAGTGTCTCCTATTGTTTCAATGGACAAAGCTTTGGCATTGGGTCATTGTCCTTTCTCTATGGAAGAATTAGCAAAGGTAGTGTTCAAGATGAAAAAGGAGAAGCCTCCAAGAAGTGATGGACTACCAATAGAAAATTTTCAAACGTTCTCAAATGAATGCAAGGCTAATTTATGTAGTTTACCAAATGAGGTTAGGAATGGTGCTGAACATGAATGAGGAGATTACTAAGTTAATCATAAAAAATACTAGGAGGTGCTCATGCAAGGATTGGAGACCAATCACACTTCTTAATGCCTCCTACACGATATTGGCTAATAAAACCTTAGCTCAAAGAATAAAGTTTGTCCTAGCAGAAGGAATCCATGACAGGCAATTCAATTTTGTACACGAGTGCAATATTCATGAAGCCATTCTCAACCCGTTCTTCTATTTGGATTATGCCTCGGCCTACAACAAGGACTTTGTAATAATAAATTTGGACTTGGACATAGCATATGATAGGATTAGGTGGGATTTTATTTTACTCACATTAGGGAAGATGGGTTTCAATGTAATATTTTGCAGGATGGTTAGCTTTCTGTTTAAAAATGCCTCAACTAGAATTAGCATCAATGGTTATCTCAAGGAGTCATTCTCATTGGCGAGCTCTATTTGTCAAGGATGCCCCTTGGCTCTGCTTCTATTCATAGTGGTTTTTGATCCCTTCTCCCTCCCAATCTAGACTTATAGGTTGTTAAACAAATCAAAGGACTTCCCCTACAAAATGGAACCTTTTTTGCAAGTGAGATGTTCATAGATGATAATGTGAATATTATAGAAGAAGATGAAGCAAGCATTAGAGGATTATTTAAGATATACAACTCATTTGCTAAAGTATATGGTTCAAGAGTTAGCAAGGAGAAGACGGAAGTGCTGAGGATCTCCTACAATGATGATTGGGATTCTAAAATCTCTAGGTTTGAAAGATATTGATTGGGGCACATTATCATATATTTAGGTTGCCATATTGGATTAGGAGTGTCATTGAGGCAACAATTTCTTTGGTTGCTTCAAAAGATAGCTCACAAGTTGACTTACTGAAAAAATTAGCTACTTGCATTTTTTGGCAAGCTTGTGGTATTGAGGCATGTTCTTTAGTCTTACACTGTGCTTATAGTAGCTATGGTTTTTTCATTTGCTCAGTCAGTTTTATGAAATAGCAGAAACCATGGATTGGTATTGGTTGGTCATGGTATTTTCAAGAATAAAAGATGATTGGCCTTTGTCCCTTGGGAGAAAGGTTGAGTCTTGTTGGTCTCACTTTATCATGAATGAAGTCTCTGTGTCCAAGATAAAAGCATTGCTAGGTGCAACATGTGAAGATTGGACTTCTAAAGCTCACAATTATTGGCTTAAGCATCATCGGACCCTTCCTTTGGAAAAATTTAAGGCATTGATGAAAGCAACTTGGAATGCCACATCATTCCATAGGATTAATCTAATTCTATGGAGGTTGTTAATGAATAAGTTCCCCACATGAGAGAAGATTGGTACATGGAAACTAGTGATTATACATTGCCCTTTCTGTAAAGGCTTTGAAGAGAATATCCTGCACGTATTTTGGGCTTGCAACTACACTCATAAAATCTAGAAAAAACTACAATATTAGTCTTCCACTACTCAACTACATGATGTGGTGAAGTGGAAGATGGCTCTACTTGTGAGAAGGGTAGAATGCCATCTTTGGTTTTTGAGGTTTGATAGTTAGTTAGGGGAGCGTCTATTAGTAAAATTTGGGAGGGTAAGAATGCCCTTCTTTTTTGAAATAGGCCATGGATTTACTTTGATCCAAAGGATCACTTTGAGAAATTTTATATTTGGATTACTTCCTTGTTGAAAGTCAAAATCAAAGAACGTGGTGGAAGATTGTAATTAATAAGCTCCAAAGCTCTGTAAGAGCTTGAGCTTCTTCATGTTTAGCTATATTTGTTATCATTAATACAATCAACGCATTCCAAAAAAAAAAGCATACTTGGACCCCCACAAATACATCTCTAGGGCAAAAATCCCCCACAAATATATCTTGAGGGCAAACATCCCTTACAAACACATCCCTTATCTCGATATTTGCAAAAGCATTTCATAGGGCCTTGCTTTTTTGAGCTCTCCTCCAAGGCTCGACCTCCAAAATCATTGCTACCTATGGCAACCTTGAGCTCTCCTCCAAGGCTGAAGACCTCCCAAAATCATCTATATTATTAGTTAAGAAGAGGTTGGGGACGGGTGCCACGTGGTAACCCCCACCTCCCCTACAAAAAAGAAAGAGAACGCGGGGGCGGGTGCCACGCGTCCAAGCACCCCCCCCCCCCCCCCCCCCCCCCCCCCCCCCCCCAAAATCGAAGCGCTGGGGCGAGCCTAGGCGCGGAACGCCTAGTTGCTACTTATGGCAACCTTTAGGGTTTTTTTGGGGGTTTTTGGGGGGGGGGGGGGGGGAATAGAGAAGGTAAAGGGTTTTGATTTTTTGGGAAGACGAACTTTGGAAAAGAGAAAACGGCGTTACTGCGGCAAAGCGGGACCCATAGCGTAGTATGTCCATCGCGATTCGGCGCGCTTTGGCGAGCCGCTGTTTTTAGCTGCGTCTGGAGTCTGGACTCTGGATAGAGCGGCTGCCTAATATAGAGGCTCTTTTGGCGGCACATCACACTCAGGGCCCAGGGGCCAGCAGGGCCCGGGCGGGGGCAAAGACCTGCCCGCGTGCCTTAAATCTGCTCTGCAGAATGTTGTAACTTGTGACTTATTCGGCCGCACGAGTGGGCCCCACCTCAAGGCCGTCCCCCCCGGCCCCCTTTTTTGGTGAGGAAAGTGTAATATGTACTAAATACGAACACGTAGTGACTCCTGAGTCACTTCAATCGAAATGCAAATGAAAATACTAAAATAGTGGGCCCCGCCCTGTCACGTGACTAAATGACACTATCTAAAGATTCTAGTGTGTGGAGCCTCCACTATAAACCACTATAAACCACCTTTCACGTGACTAAGTGACCTTGTCCTACGTGGTAGCTTTCATTATTACCTATGTTAATTACATGTCACATGACCCCTAATTCTTTTCGACTTTTTTTTTTGAGAGAATTATAAGTTTTAGTAAAAAGGGCGAAAGATACAAGTATGACTTTATAGGTCGGAAGTGTAACTTTAGACTAGGGTTAATATCGTCTTTTCATAAATTGTGTTATATGGGTTTAGGGCTTTTGGCTAATTATAGAGAATAGGTGGTTTGGTATAGCTCACTTATCTTCCTTTTAGCCGATGCACAGTTCTTTGGCATAGAGGGTCGATGAGCGAAGCTTGTGGAGGAGAATAGAGTTCTTCAAGATAGAGGCTTCTCTTTTATCTTTTATCTTTTCTCTTTTCTCTTCTTGGAGATAACGATGGTGGAGGCCAAACTCAATCAAGACAAAAAAAAAGAGGGAGAATAAGAAGAAAGATGATGATGAAGAGAGCTTTGAACCTTATGTGAGGAAAGAAGATTCTGATTGAGGGGTGCATTGTGAATTCGAAAGAGACTCCTATCCATTCAAGCAAGCAAAATACCCTTTGTCACATGCATAGCCGGCAATGCATTTGTGGGAAGGAGCTTCCAATGCAAGTTTCTCAAAAGGAAGGGAGTTCTCTATTTTCACATGACTTCTTCACAAATTCCCCATGAAAAGGGGAAAACACTTTTGTAAAATATCGTGTTTGCCTTTTTAAACTTGTGGAAAAATCCTTAGATGGTGAGGAACAAGTCATAAAGCATGCCTCCTATCCATATTCCTAGTAAACAAAAGGTGTCAAGAATCGCATGGTTGGGGGACTTGCTTGAGTTATTGCGCCGAACACACACCATACACACAAGAAGAAGCTCACTTAAAGAACACAAAAAAAGAGATTGAGGCCAAAATATTTTCTTGCTGGTTTCTTCTTCTTTTTCCTTACTCAATACAATGTACACAAAGTATAGATAAGATACAACATAAAGGAAAGTGGTCCACTAAGTCAAATAATGCATAACAAACTGTACTCATCGATTGGCACTAGAACTATGCCAGCTATGGGTAGGTACAACAAACTAAATATAATAAGAGATAAAATAGTGGCCTTGTGAGAATCATAATGACAACTAATGTGCTAAGTATAGACGTGCAGACCCATCTAGCCAAGTGGTCCATTATCAATGTTCACATGTGTTGAGCTTGCCATCTTAACACTCCTCCTCAAGCTCAACTGTATCTTTGTAACTCCAAGTAAGCTTCGAAACTTTCGAAGCTTCTCTGCACCCAGGGCCTTGTGTGAAAATATCAACTATCTAATCATGTGTGCTAATATATACCAAGTCAATCTCTCTTGCAAGTACATTCTCTCTTACGAAGTGGTAATGCATCTCAATGTGTTTTGTCCTAGCATGGAACACTTGGTTCCTAGCTAGCTGTATGTTGCTCATGTTGTCACAGCAAATGACAACTAGACCATCTCCTTGCACATCCAAATCACCCTATAACTTTTGTAGCCATACCACCTCGCATGCTACCATAGCACCACCTCTCTATACTCAGCCTTTGAACTCGATAAAACAATTGTAAGTTGCTTTTTTCTACTCCATGTAATTACTACACTACCAAGGGAAAACATGAATCTGCTGGGAGATCTTTTGTCAAACATGTTGCTAGCCCAATCTGGATATGTGTATCCAAATATTGTATGTTCTTACTTGCCTCATAAAAAAGCCCAAAGTGGATTTCACATATCTCAATATGCATTTAACTACATCTAAGTGAGGCTTTCTAGTCATTTGCATAAAGTGACTGACAAGGCCAACAACATAGTTGAAGTCTGGCCTTGTGATAGCCATGCAAATCAAACTTCCTATTATCCTCGTGAATGTAGTAGGGTCTTCTACTCATTCCCAACATTAAGACTCAACTTCACATTTTTCTCTAATGGCATTGAAAAAGGCTTACATGTTGTCATACCATGCTTGGACAACATATCCAAGCATACTGCATTTGGGACAGCCATATATCATCATCATATCTCAATATCAATAAAACATCTCAACTCATCCAAATCCTTCATCTCAAACTTCTACTTCAAAAATTCCTTAACTTTAGCAATCCCACAATCATTGTCACTTGTAAAAATCAAGTCATCCACATAGATGACTGTGATGACCAAGCTTGCATCTCCCTTTCTCACATAAAATGAGTAATCAGTATCAGAAACATAAAAGCTAATGTTGGCAAGATACTCTCCGATCTTGTCAGACCATGCTCTAGGTACTTGCTTTAGCTCATAGAGTGCTTTCTTTAACCTACATATATATGTGGGATGCTCTAAATGCTCATAACCTGTTGACTGATCCATATACTCATCTTCTTGCAATTCACCATGCAAGAAGGCATTCTTGACATTGTTAAGTGTGGAAATGATTTGTTTTTTTAGGTTGATTTTTTGTTATTTTTATTGTTGAATGGTTGTTTTTGGTTATTGATTTTTTGAATTTGAAGATGTTTTGAAGTGTTTCGAATGGTTTGAGTATGTTTGAAGGATTTATGTTGGTTTTTGATGAGGATATGTTATTTTAAAGGGTTATGCGATTCTCTCGGTTTGGTTTTGTAAGGTCTGATTTTCTTCTATTTTGTTATGTTTTTGTTTTTGTTTTGGTAGTTGAGATGGTTGAATGGATGTTTTGAGAGATGGTTGGGGTTGTGTTAAAATATTTATGAAAGATTTAATTGGTTTTTGTGGTTTTTATGGTCTTTATTGATCTTCTATAAGGTTCTGTAGCTTATGTAGTTCTGTTCTTCTGTTGTCCTATTGTTCTGTGGTATGTGCTATTTGTTTTTGTTGAGTGTTATGTTGGATGTATGGATGTTTTGGGAAGTGTTCTTGTCTTAGAAAAGGATGAATTGAAGCTCTATTCAAGCTAATTGAAGTGAAGAAGTAGCCGATGAAGATTCACAGAAGGTTACAGAAGGCAAATCTCACAGGACACTATGATGTCTATGGTGTCTCTGTGCATTTGACACACCTTTTGGGAGGTGTATCCATGATCTAAGAAGGATTATTATGAGTGATTATTGAGCATTGTAGTGAGTTTTTAAATGTACAATTGAGAGTGTACTATTGTGAGAGAGATCATATGCAAGAGATAGCTAATTCTATGAAAA
Organism: Lygodium microphyllum; assembly: GCF_053477565.2. Lineage (NCBI taxonomy): Eukaryota > Viridiplantae > Streptophyta > Polypodiopsida > Schizaeales > Lygodiaceae > Lygodium > Lygodium microphyllum. The sequence goes on from NC_141156.1 coordinate 46,491,759, forward strand.
ACAATGTATCTTTCTATGAGAGACTGAGAGAGAAAACTATGAAGACAATGAAGATGAATACTATGTGATCTTATTTCCATTCAAAGTGGTGTTCCTTTTGTGTTATCTTTTTTGGTTGATGAATTCTATAAAGAAAATGAAGAGAATGATGAATTTTGTTGAAAATAAAACCGTAGGAGAACTGTTTCTATGATACTACGTGAAGATTTCTTGTTGGTGGTGTTCTTTTTCCTTGTTGTGGTTCTCTAAAGAATAAAGCAAAATCTTGTTGATGTTACAAGATAGATTTTCTTGCAGTAGAAATCCCTTTTTCTTATTGTCTCTCTTGGGGCTCCATGTTTTTGGTGCGTAGCCGGGGAAAATTGCCATCAACAAGCACAAACATAGGCTAAAAATGGAAGAAGTGGCATTGTTGAAGAGAAAAAAAAGAAATGGAGAGTAAAGTTCCTATCACTATTGAAGAATTGGAAGCTTTCCTTGCCAAGGCCACATTCTACAAAAGTTTCATCCTCCAATGGAGAAATCACAAGGCCATTCTGATGCGGTCCCTCTGTGATGGTTTGTTTCCACTACCTTCCAAAGCTGTTAAAACTTGCATCACAGTAGCAAAGTTCCTCCCACAAAGCTGAAGAGTAGAACAAAGAGAATGGCCATCCATGGAAGATTTGGCATTCATTGAGAAGTTTCCAGACATCGTCAAGTGGGAGATAGTCAAGAAGTTTCAAGAGTCATAGTCAACGGAGGTTCATGAAAACAAGAAAGAAAAGAGTTGGCATTTGTTCGTAAATGCTCAACAATAGGACACGTGGGATGCCTGGTGCATTGACAACCTCGTGTTTATTCAATTAGCAACCCATTGGAAGTTGGTAGAAAGAGTGTTCTTCACAACATACACTGTTGAAACCATTAGAAGCTGGCACTATTATGATGATGGCACAACAATGGTCCTCAGAAGAATGCATTTTGATACCTTCAAAACAGAATATCTCCCCCTCTGTAGTGGTTTGAAGGCTGAATTCAGAGACGTAGAAAAGAATGAAGTAGAAGAGATGTTGGCCAGAGAGTCCTCCAGAGACTGAAGTCTCCTCTGATTCTATTTTGTTGAGTACAGACTAACTGGTTGGAGCCAACCCCTAATGAATGTTGGCTCCAACCAGAGATGTAGAAAAGAAGGAAGTAGAAGAGATGTTGGGTAGAGAGTCATCTAGAGATTGAAGCCCCCTCTGATTCTATTCTCTTGAGTACAGACTAACTGGTTGGAGCCAACCCCCTAATGAATGATGCAATCAAGAGGCAAGCACTAGAATGAATCCAGAGATACGTAAGAAGCACTAGTGCTTGCAATCAAGAGGCAAGCACTAGAACGAATCCAGAGATACGTGAGAAGAGAGAAGGTAAAAATCAAGGCCAAGAACTAGCTTGCAGCAAAAGCCTCATTTGACACCCTAAAAGCACTCTTTATAAAATCCCCCATGGAGACTCAAGGTCTCCTTCCTAGTCAAATTCATCTTGGAAATATTGATGACAGGCCATCAAATGTAGTTCCATTACTAATTTTT